>NW_016159508.1:53885-74240 GCF_001687245.7 Rhagoletis zephyria
TCATTTTATGTATGTATGTACATATAAATATGTCTCGAATGAAAAAAAAACATCATAAAAGTAATACACGTTTCGAATTTGCATTAACAAAATCGGTTTTCATCATGCAGGTAGCTTATACTTTGAATTTGAACGAAGTCGGATCATAAATATCAATTTTATAAATAACTCGACTCCCGCGCCACCTAGCAGATCTATTTTTGGTAAACGTATTTTCCATCATGCTGGTAGCTTACACTTTGAATTTAAAAGAAATCGGTTCATAAATACGATTTTTATAGATAACTCGACTCCAACGCCACCTAGGGTCTATTTTTCGCATACGTATTTCTCATAATGAATGTAGTACACGGTTTGATTTTCACCGAAATCGGTTCATAAATACGACTTTTATAAATAACTCGAACCCAGCGCCACCTAGCGAGTTTTCTGGTAGCCTATAATAGGACCATATATGCAAGGTATGACCTCTGAAAATTTGACTGAAATTTACGCAGTAGTTTTTGATTTAACTCAGAACAACGAAAACGGCTATTATTTTATATATATAGATAAAATACTCCACGCCTATGGGATGTGCCACGCCTCCTTTTGCAAACTCATTTATATATACCTTACAGTAAGCACCTACCATAGTTATGTCTGTATACCAAATTTAAAGTTCATATGACTTATAGTTTCGGAGTTATAGCAGATAAAATATTCCACGCCTATTGGATGTGCCACGCCCACTTCTACAAACTCATTTATTTATACCATACTATAAGCACCTACCATATATATGACTGTATACAAAATTTCAAGTTCATGTGACTTATGGTTCCGAAGTTATGATTGATAACAAATTTCAAGTCTATGGGATGAGCCACGCCCACTTTTACAAAGTTATTTATATATACTCTACTGTAAGCACCTAAAATATAGTATATGACTGCATACCAAATTTCAAGTCCATGTGACTTATAGTTTCAAAGTTATGGCTGATTAAAAATTTCACGCTTATGGGAATCGAATGCCAATATTTTTATCCTATTATAGGCCCAGGCAATACTGTCAAAATTTTGTTCGATTCTGTCCGTCCGTTTAGGCTGCAATATTATTTTTTTTTATCAATTTACTTAAACTCCAATTTGCAAACATGGCAACTCTCAAATTTTGTTCCTCCTATATTTTAAGTTAGACCTCTAGCAATACATCGCTGAAAACTGCATTCAAATCCATGCATTCGTTTTCGAGTGATGCGCGAACAAATATACAGACAGACAGACAGACAGACAGACAGACAGACAGACAGACAGACATGCATGTGAAATGCTCGTATGTGCTTGTAGTTGCCTCCTGTATGTTTACAATTAGTAATGTTAAACCCAGTTAACAACAAGGTCTGCAGTGGTGGTGAAAACCACAGTCTCTTGCTAGACATTTTATGTGAGAAGGCTCTAGGGTTGAATGTGGTAAATTTTAACGCACGAAGTCTCAGTGGCGATAAGTTGGACTACGTCAGAAGTGTTTTTGAGGAGTCCTTAGTTGACGTCATTTGTGTATCTGAAACATGGTTTAGTCCTGATACTTGCGATTTTTACTACACCATTCCAAACTATAATCTAGTGCGACATGGCCGGAGGAATAAAAGAGGAGGAGGAGTTGCAATCTACTGCAAATCTAACCTAAAAATTCGACCTTTGACAGTATCCTCTAGTTCAGAAACGGAGTTTAATATTGCTGAAATCTCGATGGTATAACAAGTATATTACTTTCGTGTGTTTTTAATCCCCATAAAAGTCATTTGTTGGACTCATTTTTGCTGCAATTTTTATGTATATAATTGACTATCAGTTGTATGTTATTTGTGTTGATCTGAATGTGAACCTCCTACTGAATGATTCATATGCTGTTAAGTTACGTGAACATGTATCTACTTCTGGATTAGTAATAGTGAACAAACTTTTCCACTTTTTCAATAACTCAAATCCTAGCCTACTGGACTACTTTATCACCTCTAGCCCTAATCATGTCTTAAATTTGACCAAATAGGTTTTGTAACTGATTATGACTTAATTTTTTTACGGTTCGGGCTGTTAATGAATCTTGTCCATGGTTTANTAACCTAAAAATTCGACCTTTGACAGTATCCTCTAGTTCAGAAACGGAGTTTAATATTGCTGAAATCTCGATGGTATAACAAGTATATTACTGTCGTGTGTTTTTAATCCCCATAAAAGTCATTTGTTGGACTCATTTTTGCTGCAATTTTTATGTATGTATATAATTGACTATCAGTTGTATGTTATTTGTGTTGATCTGAATGTGAACCTCCTACTGAATGATTCATATGCTGTTAAGTTACGTGAACATGTATCTACTTCTGGATTAGTAATAGTGAACAAACTTTTCCACTTTTTCAATAACTCAAATCCTAGCCTACTGGACTACTTTATCACCTCTAGCCCTAATCATGTTCTTAAATTTGACCAAATAGGTTTTGTAACTGATTATGACTTAATTTTTTTACGGTTCGGGCTGTTAATGAATCTTGTCCATGGTTTTCTGAAAGAGTACGCCAAGCTATAAGTAAACGTAATAAGCTACATGTAAAATGGAAAAGGGCATTGACAGTTTTTGCCTGGTCTCAATATAAAAGTGCTCGCAATAAAGCCACTGCTATCATAAGACAGGCGAAGCATAATTACTGTTATGCCAAGCTGCACCTATCAATTCCGCCTAAAGTTTTGTTGCGCAACTTAAAAAATCTTAAGGTCCATGGAAGTCTGAAACCAGACTGTGACTTAGATGCCAATGTTTTAAATGAATATTTCTCCTCTGGGAAAAGTAATACTGTTCCTCCAACCTCGCGAACCTTTCGGACTCAGGGTAATTTTGAAATGGAATTGAAATTTGAGGGAGTTAGCGAAGGTGAAGTCCTGAGGGCTGTGTTTGGTATTCGATCTGATGCTGTTGGTGAAGATGGGATTTCACTGAAGTTCATAAAACTCGCACTGCCATTCATTGTAGGTACGATTACTCACATAATAAATCATGTATCACAGTGATTTTAGACCAATCAGCATACTGCCAGTGCTTGCAAAAGTATGTGAGTCCTTAATGGCAGCGTAAATCTCGTCCCACATCCAGAAAAACAATTTATTATCACCGCTTCAGTCCGGGTTTAGACCAAAACATAGTTGCTCCACTGCGGTGATGAAAATACTTGACATAAGGATACATTTTGACAATAATGACTTGACTCTTCTTTGCCTCTTAGATTTTTCTAAGGTATTTGACATGGTTAGCCATGACCACCTTTGCAAGAAATGAAAATTTTTCTGTGGGTTTTCGGAATAAAATTTATGACGAGCTATTTTGAGCTCGTCGAGATTGTTTTTCATCAACGCTGTGAGACTTTGGACTAATATACCAGAATCTGTCAAGTCTGTGTTAAATAGAGGTAACTACAAATTGCTAATATATAACTATTTTGGGTCACTGCGATGAGTGTGATTGGAATAATATTCTTTCTTTTCCTTTCATCTATCTCTCTGAACTCATTTTCATCTACCTATATGTTTAATTGTGCTTATGATTAGTTAAGGCTTTACTTATGTTTTGTGTTAGTGCTAAGCTTATTTTATTTTAATTTAATTTAATTTGTTACTCAATAATAAAATACCAAATGCAGTTGATGTACTTTAAAAAGATTCTTATCTTATTTGTACCACCACTTTTGTTCAAATAAATAAATAAATAAATAAATAATTAGAATTTCTAGCAATTTGCATGAAAACCCCATAAATAAACAAAGTAATCAGAAAAACGTATGGAACTTCGAAATTAACGCTAAGAAAATTGATAACAGCCGGTTTCACTAGCAATTTCCATATAAAATTCAAAAAGTTAATATCATTTATCACTTAAATTGCTTTCGTGAAATTGGCTGCAAAATTATTTTCTTAGCGTTAACGCGCGTTACCAGCGTTGACTTGGAAGGTTTAGAAAAACCATTGTCGAATAATTTCCCAATATTGACTCTGAGGATGACTTCAGCTGGATAACAAACCCATTTTCATGTGGCCAGAAAAGAAACNATTCAAAAAGTTAATATCATTTATCACTTAAATTGCTTTCGTGAAATTGGCTGCAAAATTATTTTCTTAGCGTTAACGCGCGTTACCAGCGTTGACTTGGAAGGTTTAGAAAAACCATTGTCGAATAATTTCCCAATATTGACTCTGAGGATGACTTCAGCTGGATAACAAACCCATTTTCATGTGGCCAGAAAAGAAACCCTACTGAGATGACCAATTAAGCTTTTGAAAACCTTCTGAACATCAGTGAAGACAGCACTTTGATTATTAAGTACTACGAAGGGAGCCAAGAGAGTTCTGGATGCAAGTGTATGTAGAAAACACTGCCATTGGCAAAAATGCATTAAAAATGCTAGTGACTTTTAAGCCCTTATTATGAGTTGCATTCGATTTTCGATCTTCGCTGGTTATCAAAGATCGAACATCGAAAGTGAGAATAAAATCGTCAGCGGTTTATAGTTTTAAAACAGTCATGCCCAACGTCGGCATAACTCCATAAGCAAGTGCCCTGCGCTGGCAGTATTGCATATGCAAGTGTCCCTGCGCTGGGCATGACTGTTTTAAAATATTTTAAATAGATTTGGCTCACAAGCGCCTCTTTAGACAGTCGGAAGTTTTTAATAAACCTGTAGAAAAATTTCTTAAATATATTTTATGTCAAAATATATTCGAAAGACAACACTTAAACCCTCTTAAATATTTTCTACTCCTGGCCAGTTTACCAAGCTCTCATCCTCGACGAACCGTTGAACAAGAACTCCGTTGTATTCAATTTTTACCACGTTTTTATAAACTCGCTTTTTTATTTCATTTTAATTTGCACAAATTTACATACATATGTATAAGCACGCTCTTTAGTTTGCACGATTTGTAAAAAAAAAGCTTCTCAGCGGTGAAAAATATATTATTGTGAACAAGCGCTATTCTTCATCGAATGAGCGTCATAATACCAAACGAAAATTCGTTGGATCAGCAATTTCGATCACAGTCGAATGCAACTCGTAGTAGGGACCTTACTTTTACATTTCTATGTGAGACTGCATTTTCAACAAATGCTTACATAAACAAGTAATTTTTAAGAGAAAAAAAACAAAACCGATTTCAATTCCCATTTAAGAATTTTAGATTATCGTTAATCTATTCATGATCAACTGATCAGATTTAAACCAAATGAGACCACCTGTCAAGTAACACCTTTCCTTTAAAAAAGAATTATAGTAATCGGTTAACGTGGTCCAAAGTTATGCGGCAACATACTGTTACGTTTATCCTTGAAACCTCGAGGGATTTCCCAAATATCCTTCGGTTCGTATCTCTGGATTGTTAAATAAATGCTAACGATGACCAAATTGTAGTACAGTTAACTTTATTGTACAACAAACAATTTACAATACTCGCTAATACAGTAAAAACACTTACAATACTTGTTAAAGCAATACAACGCTTTAATAAAATTGTTAATACAATTAAACTTATAGCTTACTTGTAGCTTGCTGCCTCGTAACTCACTCACTTCGCTGTGGCGGCGCCCTTATATACCTGCGCTCGCACTTAAGGCAACTCTAGAACGTTCTGAAGTTTATCGCTACATTCTCTTTCTCTCGCTGTTCGCAGTGTTCATCCAACTTGACGTTTCTCTTTGTGGAACATTCTACGTCATTCCTCGAACATTCTGCCTATTTCTCGTTGTTCGCTTTGTATTGCCGCTGTATTCACCACACTGCCCTCCACCTAAGTCTGATCGGCCCCATCAGACATACTTGCCGCTCCAACCGCTGCAAGTCTTTTCAAGTGGACCACTTTCATCTTGGTCCTCGGTCTCTCCATTGTCTGGATTTGACGTACTGCGTCCTTCAGCCGTTTGTTAATCTTCGAATGTTTCCAGTCACGTCATTGCTTGGAGTTGAAGCTTTTCTTCTGCTGCGACAAGTACAACTACCATGCGTTACAGGACATTGCTTCCGGCTTATCTCCGGGAGTGCACCATCTCACATGGTCGTGCTTCTGCCGGCCACTGGTGGTGACCAGACCATGCCTTTTCTCGTCGGCACCCTTTTCGCCAGATCCATGCCGCATCATCTGTTCATGATACCCAGGCTCCCGCCTTCGTGCTGCACTGCCGTTAGCACATCTTGCTACATCCGGATCCTTACGCTGAAGCTTCCGCCGTCGTTTCGTATTTCGCTCTTCCGCCGATGCTAACTTCATTGACCGGACATGTGTAATCTCACCCTTGGCTTCCGGCTTAACTGCTCGCCTTTGCCAACCACCTTTTTCTGTACACTTCAAAGCGCGCCTACTGCTTCCACAGCCGCTTCCATTTCCGGCCACCGGCGTATCACCATTGCAACGTGGTTCAGTGGCTTTCCTCCTGCCGGAATCACTTCCTGGCTCACCATGACTACTTCCTTGTTGCGATCTCTTCTTCACTGAGCTGGTGGAACCGTCACGCTTTTCCTGTAGCGGTGAACCACTTCCTTCTCCTGACGAAACCATTTCGTCTCCATCTCTGTCAACATCTGCCCAACTAACCACTTTCGTTTCTGGTGGAATCTTCGGCACTTCCTCTAAGACCAACCGTCTGCTGAAGCACTGGTTGTCATAACCAACCCCAAGTGGCACTTTCCTGTCGCCATAGGTTAGGATCATTCCCTGGAGGTCAATCATCATGCCTCGCCCAAGTAGGAAATCCACGCTGATGATGACTTCATCCACAATATCTGCCACAATAAACCTCGTGTACGAGGCCAGCCCGTCGATTATTACCTCGCAAAGTACTTCTCCTAACACTTGGGTTCGCTCACCAGTTGCAGTGTGCAGCTTTGCCCCAGGTAGTGGCTTCACATAAAAAGTAGTCACATCAGGTCGAATAATGGATTGTAACGCTCCAGTATCCACTGTCAGCACTCGCACCTGCCCATTCACACATCCCCCAATAGTGAGGTTGCTCGCATTCCGGCCAATTTGAGAGACGGAGATTATGGGCCCTTCAACTTCTGAAGCCAGCACGCGGCCCCTCGNCCAGGTAGTGGCTTCACATAAAAAGTAGTCACATCAGGTCGAATAATGGATTGTAACGCTCCAGTATCCACTGTCAGCACTCGCACCTGCCCATTCACACATCCCCCAATAGTGAGGTTGCTCGCATTCCGGCCAATTTGAGAGACGGAGATTATGGGCCCTTCAACTTCTGAAGCCAGCACGCGGCCCCTCGTGCTGGCTCGTTTTAGTTTAACGACTGATTGGAGTTGGATTCGTCTCCCTCTGCCCTGCGTTTGCGCCCTACTGAATTGTTGAGCCCATTGGAACTTGCACTGCAATCGCGGGTGAAGTGACCTGGCTTTCCACATTTAAAACAATTGCCAGATCCATGCTTTTTCTCGACCAGCGGTTGGATTAGCTTCTTCAGCATTTCATTTGTCTCGTCCGGTGTCTCCACTTCCACTCGATGGGCTTTGTACGCTGGTCTACTTAGGAGCGCCGCCGTTTCACGNTGCCCTGCGTTTGCGCCCTACTGAATTGTTGAGCCCATTGGAACTTGCACTGCAATCGCGGGTGAAGTGACCTGGCTTTCCACATTTAAAACAATTGCCAGATCCATGCTTTTTCTCGACCAGCGGTTGGATTAGCTTCTTCAGCATTTCATTTGTCTCGTCCGGTGTCTCCACTTCCACTCGATGGGCTTTGTACGCTGGTCTACTTAGGAGCGCCGCCGTTTCACGATCTGGTAGATCTGTCGCCGGTGCTCGCTACCATAACGTCTTTCCACTGCACCCATTAACGCGTTGTAATTGTTCCTTTCGCAGTCCGGAATAGTCTGCAAGATTTCCGCTGCAGGTCCTTTTAATGCGACAAATAACGCAGCAGATTTATCCTCCATGCTCCAACGATTTGCTGTAGCCGTTAGTGTTAAAGACCTGGAAAGGAATCGTGCCGTCAAAAGATGGGGTATTTACCTTAGGAGCGTTCGTCGAAGTAACTGGACGATTCAGCTGTAAATCACGAAGACGACCTTCCAATTCTTCTACCTTTGCTTCGACTTTCTCCTGTCTCTCTTCAAGTTTGTCATGTAATTTTTTTATCCTGTAGCTGAGTTTCTAAATGGGATGACACCTGCGATGACACCTGCGCTGATACCTCTGAAGATATACGTGTCTCCAGCGCTTGTATCTGTGACGACAGCTGTCATGACATCTGTGACATGCGTGTATCCTGTGCATGCATTATCTGTGACATGGCAGCCAATAACGTGTTCATGTCCATAGCTGTTGATGACGAAGGAGCCTTTTGCTGTTCTTCAACCTTCCCGGATGTCTGATGCACATCCTTCGACGAACATGCAGCCTCATCCTTCTGTTCGTCATTTGCGGATGCATCGTCGGGTTTACCCTGGAAGTCGTATTTGTTCACGTCGATGCCTTCAGCTTCCATACCTCTCGCAACCGGGATAACAATTCCACTTTTCTTCCGGAGGTGGCCAAATTACGCTTTTCCAACTCCTGTTTCAGCTCCTCAATTTTTAAGTCCTAAATTTTCGCCATTTTTAGTAGTTCCTCATTCGGGATTTATTTAAAAATCCCACTTCTGACACCAATTGTTACGATTATCCTTGAAACCTCGAGGGATTTCCCAAATATCTTTCGTTTCGTATCTCTGGATTGTTAAATAAATGCTAACGATGACCAAATTGTAGTACAATTAACTTTATTGTACAACAAACAATTTACAGTACCCGCTAATACGGTAAAAACACTTTACAATACTTGTTAAAGCAATACAACGCTTTACAAAACTTGTTAACACAATTAAACTTATAGCTTGCATATTTGCAACTCACTTCTCTGCTCACTTTACTTGTAGCTTGCTGACTCGTAACTCACTCACTTCGCTGTGGCGACGCCCTTATATACCTGCGCTCGCACTTATGGCAACTCTAGAACGTTCTGAAGTTTATCGCTCATTCTCTTTCTCTCGCTGTTTGCAGTGTTCATCCAACTTGACGTTTCTCTTTGTGGAACATTCCACGTCATTCCTCGAACATTCTGCTAATTTTCGTTGTTCGCTTTGTGTTGCCGCAGTGTTCGCCACAATACATAGAAAAAAATAATAAAAAAATATTCCGACGAATTGATAACCTTCTCCTTTTTGTAAAGTCGGTTAAAAACAAATACATCAGCAAGCTTTCAGCGTCAAATGATTTCAGGGTAAAATTGTCAAAGCTCCCAATAAACTTAAAGAAAACAATGAAATCATCAAAACAATTTCAGTCTTCACATTAAAGCTAAAGGAGCATAAAGTTTTCATTGTGTTTTCTTGTTTTCGTATACATTTGAAGAGTAGGGGTGCCGCGAAATTTTTTTAGCACAACAAGGGTTCCGAGGTGAAAAAAGCTTGGAAACCCCTGATCTAAAGAATCATTTAAAATATGTAGGCAATCGGAAGCTCCTTAGGATTCCAGTTATATGAGTTTTAAATGGAGCACGATATGTTCGCCTTTTATCGATCTACATGCATATGTAGTAGGTATATAAAATTTGTGCAATAAAGGCGGGCTCACTGTTCGTGTCCGGACAACTTTTTATTTGCTCTAAAAACCTTTTTGCCAGAGAGGGTGCTGAAATACGGTTCTTCGTTCAGTTCGGCACATTTTATTTTGCTCTCAAGCAAACAGCTGATGATCTTGTTGCCTACATGCGATTTTGAAGTTTGCAATTCGCTGCAAACGTATATAAAGGAGAACGCGGCAACCCGAATCATCAAATCGTTCGGACAGAAAATCGAAATCAATTTGATTCGAACAATTAGTGTTCAGCACATTTTTGTCGTTCTCTCAATGAGACGGAGTGGGAATGGAGCGCGTGAAATTACTAACAAAAAGTGTCCGGACACGAACGATTAATCCGCCTTAAAACGTTCGAAAATTAACGCAATAGCCTAAAATACACTTTTGGAAATGAATTTATAAAATAAAGATATTTAATTACGAAAACTAAAGCGGGATCGAAAAGTTTTATTTATTTTTCAAACATAATACTTCAACAAAAACCTGCCAAAATGAAAAAGTTATCTTTTTACCAACCCAAATTTGTTCTACCAATTTTGCTAACAATTTACCAAAGTGGCAATCCTGGTTATTATACCATTTCATGCTCATGAAAGGTATAAGAATAATTTTTGAAGAGCTTGCAAGCGATATAGCACAAATTTTCAGCAAACGATTTCAGAGGATAAATTTATCAATCTTAAAAAAATATAAAGAACTACCTGCCATGTTCACTTTGTTTGTAAATGATTCATATATACATATGTAGGATATATATTAGCCGTGTTTTTTTACACGCATATACATCTACGCCTAACGTGTAAAAAAACAAACATCGACAATTTCCATTTGAAAACAAGTAATTTTGATTTTATCGACAACTATTCATAACCGCTCATAAAGTTTGTCGCTTACTGCTCCATACAAATTTTAACCGCAGATACGTATGCGTGTAGAAAAAACACGCTTATTCTTATAGAAAAATTTGATTAAAATCAGTAATGATACTATTATAGATTTCGAATGTGTGTATATACCTGTAAACTGTAGCATGTACTTCATGTCTGTACTTCTCCGCTGTAAAGGGATAGAACATAAGACTACCATTCGAGAGTGTAAATACCATATCTTGTTGTGGAGGTATTGGGGTCCATTCCACCTGCAAATAATACAATTATTAAGAAAACATGCTTTGAATCAATTCCAATATTTAGAAGAATTATGGTGGTTTCGTTGCTTCCAGAAAATGATGACCTTGCACGGTGCAAAATGTGTTTGAGATTACACTCAACCCCGTAAAAGGGCATGGTTTTGCCTTCTTATCCTTGTCTAGCTCACACGTTTCATAATATTGTGGTTTTAAGCAACCATCTGATTTTCAGAGCAACCATCTCCCCTGAAAAAGCTTCAAAGGGCAGAAATTTCCCTTTTTTCCTTACAGTGTTACTGTGAAATTTTAAGAAACGAACCCGAAATTTTCTCACTGTGTGCCCTTATTTTAAAATCGACCACAAATAGGGCAATCAAAAGTCGAAATTTTTGGTAGAAACGAAAACACCAATACTCACCTCTGGAGGAGGACTACCATGTCCAGAGCATTCAATCAAACCTCCAGTATTATTTGAAAATTCGATGCGATGTGGTGGCTCATGAAGAAATATTGGTCCCTGCAGGTCAAGCCCATTTGCAATTGTGCCAAGATCAGCTGTGGACAGAAAATAATGAAATATTGGAAGACTATCTTAATTACTGACTTTTTTGTGTACTCGGATTACAATCAGGACTTAAATGTACAGTTCAATATTAAACAAGTAAAGAAGTATAAGTTCGGGCGAAACCGAACTTTATATACCCGGCGCACGTATCAAATATAGTGTTTTCACAATTCTGTAAACCAGGGCTTCCTAAAATAGGTTCAGCGGAACCGAAGGGTTCCGTGCAAAAGTCACCAGGGTTCCGTGAAATTATTAATATTTGGCTGTTCAATAATTCAACAGATACATACTTAAGTACAAATCAGGGCTGGTTCGTTTACCATCGCTTAAATTTCGGTATGAATAAACACGTCGGTCGGCAGTCGGCTTGAGTTGCACACGCAAGGAAAAGTTCTGCAAACAGCATGACCGTGACGCAATCATCTATTTTCAAGTACATGTACTAGAGATTTAGGCCGATAGAAATAGCGGCGGCGCGTCGTCAATCTTAGAAATAATCGGCGGCAGCGGCGATGCCAGCGTCTCAAATTGCGCCGGCGCATCTGGCCATTAACCACATACCAAAGAACATAGGAAACCAATTCTTATTAAATTGTAACGCAACAAACTAAAAAGACCCCAAATAATTGGTGACAGGTAATAAGAGCAACGGAAATAAGGTCAATTGACTTTATTTCGAAATAAAATCAATTGACATTATTGCTCTTTCAAACACTAAATTTGCTTAGTTTCGTGGCGGTCCGCGTCATCGCGCCACACCGCGAACGTCGCGCTCGCGCTCGCGCCCCGCGTACCCCACGCGACCGGCGTGCACACCACGTCACGCTACGCCGCGGGTTTGTGTTTCAAAAGGTTCCGGTTATTAAATCGGTTCCGATATTAAATAATCAATAATTGTTTACACCCGCATTTTGGCACATTGGCTCGTTGAATGTGCGCCCCCCCTTCCCCGTCTCACGACGTGCTCTAACGCAGGTAGATTTATTTTTTGTATACGTTGAAGTAAAATTTTTATATATTTTAAACATCGAGGGCTTATATTCAATAATACCCTCTATCTGCACACTTTTCCCAAAGATGAGATTCTGATATAAAAATTCACCTAAGCTTTAATGTCATCGGTGATATTAATGCTACATTATATAACGACAGGTAATAAGTCCCAGACACACAAATTAGTTTAGCAGATAGAGGGTATTAATGAATTCAAGCCCTCGATATTTCACATTTTTATATTTGTAAGTTATTGGAAGCAGGGATGCCAACTTGGCTCAAACCGTGCCATTTGTTCCTATTTTACTTCAAATGGTACTTAATTTTTCAATTTGGCACAAAGTGCCAAAATGGCACTTTTGTAAAAAAAAAATAACATTACAATACATTTTTGTGAAATCGTTTGCGTGCACTTCTTTTTGTCAACTAAAATTTTCTAATTTATAGAGGCTATTCAACTGATTTATCTTATTTTATCATTGCACTTTTGTTTGGAAAATTTGGTTTTATTTTATTGCTAAATGTGAATGATTAACTGGAATGACACCTTTTTTGGCACTTTTATTTTTCTATTTGGCACATTTTGGCACTATTTATCCTCAATATGGCACCTCATAACTAAGGAGAGTTGGCAGCCCTGATTGGAAGATTTCTGCCGTGTTTTGGGGCAACAACTTGTCTGCAGTAAAAAAGCATGTAATTTGTGTTTCAAAAGTGTGTGAAAACCAATCAATTAACTTATATGATCTCGGTTCCGATATTAAATAATCAATAATTGTTTATACCCGCATTTTGGCACATTGGCTCGTTGAATGTGCCATCTAATAAATAGTGTCGTCGTTCTCCTTAGCTGCTTTTAAATGATGTCGTCACAAATTGCTGGCGGAGACATGAATACAGTGTAAGAAAATTTTTTTTCTAAAATTGTTTCCTTATTGAAAGGTTGGGTTCTTTACCTTACCTTACCACCTTAGACATTCCGAATTCGTTCAAAATATGCTAATTTAAAACACAGAATTCTTTCAGTGCTCCTCCATGTTTTGCAAGTTATGGATCATTTCTACACTATTTCTTCAAATATTTCTCGTATTCCAGCTGTGCGCAGGCGTTTAGTTTTTCGCATCGTGTTTTTAGATATTCGTAATTAGATTTTTTTTAATAAAATCAATTGGTGGTAGTTCATGATTGTGTGTGGATTAATATCACAACACTGAGCATTTGGCAACAACCTTTTTCATCTATTAAAAAACAACACTTACGGGGCAATGTTTATTGTACGAACAACATTTTTTTCTATGAATCGACATACTTTAAGCATTGTTGACGCTATTTCCATTTGAATGAGGAAATAGCGCCAATGACTTTATTTCCAAATTTTTGTTGACTTTATTTCGCTTTTGAAAAGGTAATAATGTCAATTGACTTTATTTCGCACCAGAGTTGAAAATAAAGTCAATTGACCTTATTTCCGTTGATCTTATTACCTGTCCCCCTAATAATTATTTGAAATCGCTGCATATGCCTGTTTATTGAAATATTTTAATATAAAAAATTATCGATTAACAAATCAGCTAATAAATAAATTAAATCGAATAACCCAACGGTCATAATTGTGTTTCAAAGTAGTCACTACGATAATCACCTCACTTTTCCTCCAAAATCCCTCCAAAATACTTCACTCGAAAATTAGCAAATGATTACGATTGCATTCCGATAACGAATAAAATTTTTTCAGCCGAGTACATTTCAAATCTTTGGAATTAACTACATTAATTAAGTAAACAAGTATTTACTTATATACATTCTTCATTGGAAAATCGCTCACATTTATACATTTTTAAATGTACCGAACTCCTTTATTCAAATTAGCGTCGACAAAAACGCAACCATTTGCCACAATCGTATGTATGTATATTTTTCGTGATTGCAAATTCTTGCTGACTAAATTTTTGCCAACAAGAATTTGCGACTTCTCTCCAAGCTCCCTGCCACTTTCCGCTCTCAATATTTGAGTGATTGATAATTTTTTGGTCTGCTCGAACGCGATTTGAACAAAAAATCTTTATAATTCGTACAAATTCGTACAAATTTTTTACTCGACGAACAGAAGTATTGTTCACTTTTTAATAACAAAATAAACAACTTATCGTTGTAAAAAATTTGTGCTTTTTGAATAATTTAGTTAAATAATATATTTCATTAGCGCTTTAAAAGTAAAAACTGGCGATTTAATGCGTTTTCGACCGTGTAATTGCTCGTACAAAGGAACTATACCCCATATAAGTTGTCTGTTAATAACTTTAAAATGGTTAACAATATTAACCTTCAAAAAAATTAATGATAATTTTTAGCCAAATGGCTTGCACTTTTTCTACTAGAATCCAATGGGCTACAAACCTGCACACTCAAAATCTTTCTAAGAAATCTAATTAAAAAGCTCGAAATATTTACGAAATGTTGTTTAGTTATTTTAATATTACAAAAAGTTTGAGATATGGGTAACGAAATAAATTAATTGTTAAAATTGTCAATATGTATATCATGAATATTTTGTACATTAATCCTCAGGCGCAGAACAACCGACGCCGCCGCGCCGATGTTTCCATGACTCGGCGGCATCCCAAAATACGGCGGCGGCGTAAACCTCTAATATGTACTCGTAGTTGGTATGATTATTCTTCTTCTTTATTGGCGCTGTAACCGCCTAAGCGATTTCGGCCGTCTCCAAAACAGCACGCCAGTCATTTCTCTTCTGTGCCAACTGACGCCAATCGGAAATGCCAAGTGAAGCCAAGTCCTTCTCCACCTGGTCTTTCCTACGCAGAGGAGGCCTTCCTCTTCCTCTGTTACCAATATCGCGGCCCGCGTTGAATATTTTCAGAGCAGGAGCGTTTCTGTCCATTCGAACGACATGGCCAAGCCAGGGGAGCCGCTGAATTTTAATTCGCTGCACTATGTCTATATCGTTGTAAAGCTCATACAGCTCATCGTTAAATCGTCTGGGATATTCGTCATCACCTTTCGCAGTATCTTTCTCTCGAAAACTCCAAGGGCCGCCTCATCAGATGCTTTCATTGTCCATGCCTCCGCGCCATACACCAGCACAGGCATGATCTTTGTACGACGAGAGAGGACTTTACTTCTCAATTGCCTACTCAGCCCAAAGTAGCACTTGTTGGTAAGAGTGATTCTCCGTTGGATTTCAAGGCTGGCATTATTATTGGTGTTAATACTGGTTCCCAAATAAACTGAGTCGTGCACTTTTTCAAACTTGTAACTGTCTACAGTGACGTGGGTGCCAAGACGCGTATGCTCTGACTGTTTGTTTGATGACAGGAGATACTTCGTTTTGTCCTCGTTCACCACCAGACCCATTCGCTTGGCTTCTCTATCCAATCCCGAGAGGGCAGAACAGACGTAGCCCTTGTTTTTACCGATAATATCGATGTCGTCGGCATACGCCAGCAATTGTACGCTCTTGTAAAGTATTGTGCCTGAGCGGTTCAGTTCTGCGGCTATTATTATCTTCTCCAACAACAGATTAAAGAAATCACATGAAAGGGAGTCCCCTTGTCTGAAGCCTCGTTTGGTATCAAACGGCTCGGAGAGGCCCTATTCTGATAGAGCTGGTGGTATTGCTCCACGTCATTTTACACAGCCGTATTAGTTTCGCGGGGATACCAAATTCAGACATCGCGGCATAAAGGTAACTTCTCTTCGTGCTGTCGAAAGTGGCTTTGAAATCAACAAATAGATGGTGTGTGTCGATCCTATTCTCGCGGGTCTTTTCCAAGATTTGGCGTATTGTGAATACCTGATCTATGGTGGATTTTCCAGGCCTAAAGCCACACTGATAAGGTCCAATCAGCTCGTTGACGGTGGGCTTCAGTCTTTCGCACAATACGCTCGATAAGACCTTGTAACCTATGCTTAGAAGGCTAATTCCGCGGTAGTTGGCGCGTATGGCGGGGTCGCCTTTCTTGTGGATTGGGCAGAGCACACTTAAATTCCAGTCGTCGGGCATGCGTTCATCTGACCATATTCTGCATACGAGCTGATGCATGCACCTCATCAGCTCCTCGCCGCCGTACTTGAATAGCTCGGCTGGCAGGCCGTCAGCTCCAGCAGCTTTGTTGTTTTTCAACCGCGTAATCGCTATTCGTACCTCGTCATAGTCAGGCGGTGGGACAGCTACTCCATCATCATCGACTGGGGACTCGGGTTCGTCTTCCTCACTACTTTCAGCGCTGCTACCATTCAGTAGGTTATAAAAGTGTTCCCTCCACAATTTAAGTATATTCTGGACATCGGTCACTAGATCGCCATTGTTGTTCTTACAGGAGTTCGCCCTGGTCTTGAAACCTTCTGTAAGTTACCTAACCCTCTGGAAGAATTTTCGGGCAGTCTTCCTGTCGGCCAGCATCTCAAGCTCTTCGCACTCACGTATTTCGGCCTCTCTCTTCTTATTGCGGCAAATACGTCTCGCTTCCTTCTTCAGTTCCCTATAACGGTCCCACATGGCTCGCGTTGCGCCCGATCGCAGCGTGGCCTTGTAGGCGGCATCTTTTTTCTCTGCGGCTTCTTGACATTCCTCATCGTACCAGTGGTTCTTTCTGGCTCGCTGAAATCCAACTACTTCTTCGGCGGTTGTACTTTATGATCGGGAAATGTGGTTCCACTGCTCGCGTATGTCGGATTGTTGAAGAGTGCTCTCAGAGAGCAGGTGTGTGAGTCGAGTGGCGAATAAATTGGCCGTCTGTTGTGAGTGAAGCTTTTCGACGTTAAGCTTTCCTTGCATTGTTGGGCGCACATGTTTTGCTGCACAGAGAGTTGGTATGATTGCCGTACCGAAATAAACATAGAAAAAGGTGTTTTCTTAACAGTGGTCGCCCCTTGGCAGGCAATGGCGAACGTCCGAGGGTATTTTTGCCATGAAAAATCTTCTCATAAAATTAGGGTTGCCAGATTTTTCATGCGCGAAATCAGTACATTAGAATTTGTCATGCTAAAAAAATCATAACTTTTCAGTACATTTTTATTCAAAGCAAAATTATGAATGTGTGTGAATGAAAAAAGAAGGTAGTTTCATTGTCACTTTTCGGGCGCCATATTAACTACCTCACAATTAAGCAGACTGTGACATTTCGTGCTGCCATCCCTAATCCTCAATAATCATTTATTTACTGTAAAAAAAAATATATTTAGAAAATTAAAAGGAAATTTGTCTTCGATCTGAGCAATAACGAAAATTTAAATTCACACATCGCCGTATTTGAAAAACAACCAACTGACTTTTTCTTTGAAATAAAAGACCGGTAAATATGTTGTCCACCGCAGGAATTAGCTATTATTAAATTAGTTTATTCTAAAGCCAATCACCGAAAGGGTTTTGATGTGCTTTGCAAAGGTAAGGCTTCCGGTGCTTCATGCTATGATAGATATTATAGTTATGGACGATAGGTTACTGCCGGTTGAACTGGCACCCAGAGTTTGGAAGTAAGTAGTTAGAGGGCTGCCCAATGCCGTTTGGCCGTCACTGCAAATACCTCAGCCTGGAAAACCGAAGCATATTTCCCCAGAGAAAAGTCCAAAAGAGAGTCAGTTTTGGAGCCATCGTTGAAGATTCGATTACGTGGGATTCCGGGCTCAGTGCTGGTATTAAACCTGCATTCAGCCGCAGGGAACTAAACATTATAGAATCTCTTCAACAAAGGTAAAGGTGGCGTACTATCCTGTGGCATTGAAAAGACACAAGTGCTCAGAAATCTGCCGCTAGCAATTTCCGCCTTGCCCCACTCAGTGTTATATCAGCATCCGTTTCTTTTTAGTCTGCAGGTGGCCTTTAAAGCTTTCCCACGTATGAGCACACAAAGTGACGGTAAGTGCAGCAGTGCATCAAGAGCAGCGCCACGTATTGTAGAGAAAGCATCAGGGCAGCACACGGCAGTAGTTATTTGAAGTTTAGCAAGCAGACTTCCCACGCTCTTGATTGAGGATCTGCGCCACTATACCACTGACGAATAGATAATTATGGGTCTGATCATAGAGGTATAAATCCAGAGGATGCCCTATGGTGGCACACCCCACGTTTTGCCAAAGACCTGCTTACAAGACCTGCGTAAAAATGCTGCCAATTCTTTAGAGGTTTTGTGTTCCACGTTAAATTTACACGACAGTTTTGTATCCTGAATTACTTCTCGATACTTCACTTCGGGAGAATTCTGAATTGTGACTCCTTTAATTGTGAGGCAATGAGCGCATACAACCTTCTCCGAAGCCTGTTTCGGACTATGCTTTAATGTAAGCTGACCAACCGCCCTCCTTTGAGGAGGATTGTCCTCCTCAAACGTGATTCGTCCTCCTCAAAAATTTTGTCTTTCTCTGTCCTCCTTTTGACCAAAAATGTCCTCCTTCNGATTGTCCTCCTCAAAAAGTTTGTCCTTCTCTGTCCTCCTTTTGAGCAAAAATGTCCTCCTTGTCCTCCTTTTCAAGTTTTTTAGCAGTGATGAAATTTAAAAAAAAATCGTTCAGAATATTATTATTTCCTAATCGTACACAATCATTGTATTTAAAAGGCGTTTACATTGTTCACCTTTCAGTTAAATGATATAAACTTTTTTTCAACTAATCGCCTGTAAAAGTTGAACAGTGTAAACGCCTTTTAGCTGCAATCGATAAAATCTTACCTTTTACAACACTGAATTACTAGCTAACGACGTGTCGNTAAAAGGCGTTTACATTGTTCACCTTTCAGTTAAATGATATAAACTTTTTTTCAACTAATCGCCTGTAAAAGTTGAACAGTGTAAACGCCTTTTAGCTGCAATCGATAAAATTTTACCTTTTACAACACTGAATTACTAGCTAACGACGTGTCTCCACAGGCGAAAATTATTGCCTACCATATGTCATTTTGTTTGCCAGATATGCATAAGTTTTATCAGCGGCAATATTTGTGTAAGGGGATTTTTTATGATTTATTTTGGAACGAATTTCCGTCATCCCTTGTCATCTTGATAAAAGATTTTGTAAGATGGCTTAAAATAAGTATGTTCGTTTCACTGGAGAGCAAATCGNCAGATATGCATAAGTTTTATCAGCGGCAATATTTGTGTAAGGGGATTTTTTATGATTTATTTTGGAACGAATTTCCGTCATCCCTTGTCATCTTGATAAAAGATTTTGTAAGATGGCTTAAAATAAGTATGTTCGTTTCACTGGAGCGCAAATCTGCTTAAAAAATTTTAGAAAATGTGTTATTTCACATCCAAGTACATAATCAAAAATAACACAGGCCTGTGTGGTTTTCCCCTTAAAAAACTAGTTAGCGATTTGAGTACGTAAAAAAAATAATAAAAAATTTCATCACGAAAATTTTCCGAGAATTTTTTTTTATAATTTTATTTGCATTACCGTACATTGCTAGCGTTAACTTCGTAAACTCTCTATGAGTATTATTATTGATACTAATGGTTTTAAGTAAAAATTCTATTCTACATTAATTAATTTTTGGCTTTTCATGCAAGTTGCTAAAAGTTCTAACATGTAAGAAAAGAACCAAATTTGTATTTTAAATTAACATACCTAGATATTGAAAAAAATAATTATTGGAAAGCGGAAAAATTTGATTTGTGTAATCCAACAGAAATTAGCTAAATATTTCTACCATTCTAAAAAATCAAATGCCGCTAAGTTTTCGCGCAAATAAAGNATTTGATTTACAGGCCTGTGTAATCCAACAGAAATTAGCTAAATTTTTCTACCATTCTAAAAACTCAAATGCCGCTAAGTTTTCGCGCAAATGAAAATCTGGTTGTCAAATTAACTGATAGTTCATGGCTGGCAATATTTATAAAGATAACAGTTCTGATAATTATTGCTTTCCATGACCAATATGCTGTCTCCATTAACAATACATATATTAGCTCTGATCCAGTACTTCATGAACTTACAGGATCTTACACCAACTTGAACGAAGTTGCAGGAAAAATGTTCCCGTACTCCAAAATCCTTTAAAATCCTG
>NW_016159508.1:74340-83735 GCF_001687245.7 Rhagoletis zephyria
TTAGGCGCCGCGAAGTAAGCGGGCATTGGCTAGTATATAATAAAAAAAGTTTCGATAGCATCGATAGTGCAGCTAGACTATCGCAAACTATCAAGTAGCCCCACTATCGATAGTTTGACAGCTCTATTTTGTGGTATGTACCAGAATTTCGATACCAAACCGCAAAACGCTACTCGCGAGTAGCGTCTGCGGTGCAGCGCCTATGCGTATACAGAAGCGACGCAACGAATTTCGATTCAGTCTGCTATTCGTAATTTTAGCGCGTGATTTCCTCCTATAAATGTAAAAATATCCGAAAATTCCGAATTATGTAGCGCCTTTGTGGTCGCTGGGACTAGTAGGACGCAGTCGATGAAGCTACAGACCTGCTAAAATACGGCACTGGATAGCGACAGGATGATGTCGCCGCAACATCATCTGTACGACGAGGCCCAAATGCTCCCTATTAAGGAGCATAACACAATGCTCTGTAAGCTATTCCTTGTGGAAAAACCCTCTCCACCGCACTTCCGAAAGCATAAAACAACCTCTGGACCCGACAGCAATCTCGAGTTATTTAGCCTCTCGAACTGTGAATGCTGTTCTGGGCACACAACTACCAGACGTGGACGAGACAGAGCTTTGTCTGTCTCAGGAGACTCGGACCACAATAGCCCAACTTCACTCTGTCTACTACAGCAAGTTAAACTAATAGCTGAGCATAATAAATGCAGATGTGGCAAACGAATGCCTGGCATGCGGAGAAACACCCCATGACTCGAAACATTTCGTCGCATGCCCGCTGAATCCCACTCTACTAACGCCTCTTTCCTTATGGACGACAACGATTGAAGAACTAACCGGTCTGGACGGGGTTGTTGTATCCGCTACAACAACAGCAACTCTTGAATATACACATTAGTGAAATTAAAAATGGAAATTTCAGATTGTACCTAATAAAAGTTACATCGTTCATTTGTAGTTTTTTTTATTAATTTTATTTAAAACTTGAATACAAAAGATGAATGTACTTTAAAGGTGATTAGGTTTTTTTAATTGAGCCTATGTCTATAGACTATAGTCTAATGGGAATCAAAGAAGCGTTGTTTTTGTCTAGTTTTGACTACTAAACTTCTATAAAACAACAGGAAAAGTCTTCTAATTTATCCGATTCATTTTAATAAGTGCAGGAAGTCTAGAGAAAATAATCAAACTGCCGTAAGTAACTTAGAAAGCATTTTAAATAGTATATTTTCAGAAATCGAAAAGCGGATATGGGTCAAATAGATATAGTTCTCAACTAAAGAAAATATGAAATTTGAAGACATCCTAGACACTGGACTGTATGGGCGAATAAAGGCTAGTTTTCATTATGTCATATTTTGACACAATTTTCTTTCCTTTATCCATACCTTTATCGTTGATATTATGGGCCAAAATCTTACAAATAGCCGCTTTGNATGTCATATTTTGACACAATTTTCTTTCCTTTATCCATACCTTTATCGTTAATATTATGGGCCAAAATCTTACAAATAGCCGCTTTAGCAGCGCATGTACACGCCTGAAGGCCTGTTCTGATCTAAATCAATCAAAATACCATTTTTTAGTCGCATTTGAAAATTTTTTTCACTTATTCCTTTTGACCACTTTTCCTTTAGAATTGTTTATTCTTCAAAATAAAGGCGAAGCTTCTCCCGTGCCTATAAGTAAATATATTAGCACGGTAAAGGTAAAAGAAAAAAAGCTAAAAATGCATCTGATCAAAAGATGATTGTACCTAAAATCCAGTGACTGTACCTAATGTACCTTTAGGTCAACAAACGTCGGAAAATGGTACAATGGTACCTACTTTTTCATCCCTGATACATATAACCACCATTTATATTTTCTTGGCATAAAAACTTTTTTTTTCAGGTTTTATTGGAATTTCGATGTCACGAGGGCATGATTTAAAATACAATTGGCCTGACTTTTTAGCATCCCAGACTAACATTCAAAGAAGAAAATCGGAGGTACCTGACAGTTAGAAAAAATACATCGTTCCGGGAACCGTGTTTCTTTTCCAAAAAAATGTGGATCATTTGTGGATCGCAAAGGATTTGTGTAAAAATTGCGTGCACCTGAATTTATAGCAACACATCCCAAACGCTCCAAATGGACGACAGAGGGACTTTAATATTAGTTCCATCTTTGTGAAATAAGTTTATTTTATTTACTTAATTAATATCTATGCATGAACATGTGGCATTTAAAGAAATAAAAAATCGTAAATACATATTTTAAATGCAAAATCACAAAAAGAAGTATTTCATAAAATTCAAGGTCATAAACTAACCTTCAATGGCGTAAACGATCAGGATGGCCTTAAAAAGGCTGTGCAACTCCATTTTTTTTGAAGAATTGTTAGGCTTTCCATTACACTGTTAATACATCATCAATAATATTACTGTTGCTATTTTTGTTAGTTATACGGCTTTTTAGTTGTTGCAGTTCTGTTATAAATTTTAGAATCTCAGCGAAAGATAACTCTTTAACACTGCTCCAATAGAATTTTTTGCTCATTGATCTTTAATTATTTTTGCTTTAAGATGTTTTCCATTATAAATGTTTAAATTTGTTTCCAAAGCCAGTTGATGGAGATTACTAATCAAATGCTTACATTTTATACCGAAGATTGTTGTGCGAATGGCAGCTATTATGTAATATTTTCTTAATAGTTTCCTGCTACAAATTGTGATTCCACAAGCAGAGGATGCTTTTGAAGGTACATACTTAAACACTTATTAAAGTCAAAAGGATATTAGCGATGTCCTGTCAAACAAATCGTTGTTGATAGCACCGTCCTGTGGCCTAGATTTACTTCTCGCGCGTGACTGTGTTTTCGGTAATTTGTGTTATTGTCTAGGCAACCTGTAATACACAAAAAAAGTATAAACTAATTATATGTATTTATTCATGTGTATAAGCATTTTTTGTATATAATTATGTATTTGGATATATATTAAGAACACACCGCACAGTGGGCCGCCTCATACAAGTTAGCCGGAAAAAAAATATTTTATTGCTTCAGGTGCTTAGATTTGTTGTAAAAAGTGGCCATACAAAAGTTTACCTTGATCAAGGATCGATTAGATGACACCAGAGGTCCTTTGAGGAGAATTTGTAGCAAAAACGGTATATTGAACGTATCTATATATAAATACGCCACAATAAAATTTTGAACCCCCTTTTTTGAGGGCACCGTTTTCTTGAAAGGATATAACTTCCTCTAATCCAGAAATGTTAACCCCATTATACAGGGGGCGTGGCATCTGACATACAGACTATAATGTAAAAACTGATGTATCTCTACAACCAATCGCGCTGGTTAACTGAAACTTAGCACGGATGCATAAATTGTAAATACCCTACTTACGGCGAAAAATGATAGGTATTAGAAAAGGGGGAGTGGCACTTCCAGTTCGCTCCAGTTCCAGGAATCGCTTATGCTAACGTTCTGCAATTTAAAACAGCTACATATGTTATCAATTTCGTACTTATGGCGAAAAGTGGTAAGTAATGGAACATACAAACTGAAATTCTCAATCGCTTAACTAACATCCTTTCCGCTTTTGCTAACATCCTGAATTTTGAAACAGCTACATATGTTAACAATACCGTACTTATGGCGAAAAATTGTAGGTTTTGGAAAAGGGGGCGTAGCATCTCCCATACAAACCGAATTTCAAATATCGCTTATCTATGGAATATCGCTTTTATGATGAAAAGTAGTTTGTATTAGAAAGGGGGATGTGGCACCTCGCATACCAAATGCAATTTCCATATCGCTTATCTCTGGAACTACTTATGAGAGAGGTTATACACCTATATCTACAAGTCAGAAAATGGCAAGAACCATTCAATTAGGAAGAATTTTTTCCCAGATTTCAAAATTGCATTGAATGATTGTTATTTTGTGGAAAGGTTTTTACAAGGATTTTTCTTCCGATAGAGGGCTCAGGGATTGAGAGCTATCCTAAAGAATCCTATTTATGGTCACATTTGCTTCATCTTTTGAATACTTGGTACCCAAACGTGTGATGCAAAAAATTGATTTTTGGCCCAGTCCTGACAAAACCCGTGTGAACACCTTCGAGGTACTTTCTTAACTTCTACCGATTCTGATGAAGAGAAAGCGGAGTTCATATAGATGTTCGAAATATAGTTTTTAACCTTCCCAAGGGCGCTGAGACGAATGTAATCGAAAAACGTTTTTACAGTTTAAATAGTTTTAAAGCTTTACACTGCAAAAAAACGCAATTTCAAGTTTGTATGTAAAGTTGTTTAATATATTCAATTATTTTTTAATTAATATATAACTTATAACTACATATTTGTTTTTATATATACATTTTTTTTAGTTATGTCTGCGAAATGTCACATTCGGAATGTGAACTTTCATCTGCTTTATCAGTCGCAACTCTTGGGTAACTATCTATGACCATTTTTTCGTTNGTTTTTATATATACATTTTTTTTAGTTATGTCTGCGAAATGTCACATTCGGAATGTGAACTTTCATCTGCTTTATCAGTCGCAACTCTTGGGTAACTATCTATGACCATTTTTACGTTCAGACTCTGCTTGATATAATATGGAATTTGACATTGCTGCAAGGTCGTGCAAAGCCTGGCTTAAGCAGTATCTAAAAGTAGGAATCTTGAAGAAACTCAAAAGAAAATTTAAAAACGTACATGACAGTAGTGTTTAGATTGTCCAAAAAAGTTCGACTTTGTTCATATATTTTTAAGAAAAAACGCCTAATTTTCACACATTACTCTAGCTACTTCCCTCATCACATATTAGTTGTTTTTATTTCATAAAAAAGAGCATCGTTTTCTATGCCAAATACATTATTTTCAGCGTTTTGGCACACCACTGTGATAAACAATACACCACTTTTTAAAAATGTCTATTTAATTTGTGTAATTCTTAGAAAACAAAGTTTCAATTCATCAAATTTGCCCTACAAAAACTATTAAACTGGGCTAGTTGTTTCTATGTAACTAGCAGACCCGGCGAACTTCGTCCCGCCCAAAAATAATTTTTTCATTTAAACATTTGGTTTAACGTTTTCGCCAGCAATTCACGTTCACGTTTGGTTTTGTGGTCGACATAAGGCATATCCTTCATTGCCATATTAAATAACTGGGAAGAAGTCTTTAGGTCAACAATGTTCCTGTTCGATGGTGAATCGTCTTTGAATCTGTATAGTATAGTTGGTTGCAATTTCCAAACTGGAAAATATCATTGGTCCTCCGAAATCCAATACCTTAATATCTTATAATTTTAAGCGTTCATCAAGAATTGTCTTTATTCTGTTTAGTCGCCGTAAAGCAAGGACCGCAGTGGTTCTGATGGTTGATTTAACGGTGGTAATTTGACTTTGATCCCTGGTGCCTCCGAATGACTGCACTTGACGATTTTTAGCAATAAATCGGCNCACATTACTCTAGCTACTTCCCTCATCACATATTAGTTGTTTTTATTTCATAAAAAAGAGCATCGTTTTCTATGCCAAATACATTATTTTCAGCGTTTTGGCACACCACTGNTCTGCTTGATATAATATGGAATTTGACATTGCTGCAAGGTCGTGCAAAGCCTGGCTTAAGCAGTATCTAAAAGTAGGAATCTTGAAGAAACTCAAAAGAAAATTTAAAAACGTACATGACAGTAGTGTTTAGATTGTCCAAAAAAGTTCGACTTTGTTCATATATTTTTAAGAAAAAACGCCTAATTTTCACACATTACTCTAGCTACTTCCCTCATCACATATTAGTTGTTTTTATTTCATAAAAAAGAGCATCGTTTTCTATGCCAAATACATTATTTTCAGCGTTTTGGCACACCACTGTGATAAACAATACACCACTTTTTAAAAATGTCTATTTAATTTGTGTAATTCTTAGAAAACAAAGTTTCAATTCATCAAATTTGCCCTACAAAAACTATTAAACTGGGCTAGTTGTTTCTATGTAACTAGCAGACCCGGCGAACTTCGTCCCGCCCAAAAATAATTTTTTCATTTAAACATTTGGTTTAACGTTTTCGCCAGCAATTCACGTTCACGTTTGGTTTTGTGGTCGACATAAGGCATATCCTTCATTGCCATATTAAATAACTGGGAAGAAGTCTTTAGGTCAACAATGTTCCTGTTCGATGGTGAATCGTCTTTGAATCTGTATAGTATAGTTGGTTGCAATTTCCAAACTGGAAAATATCATTGGTCCTCCGAAATCCAATACCTTAATATCTTATAATTTTAAGCGTTCATCAAGAATTGTCTTTATTCTGTTTAGTCGCCGTAAAGCAAGGACCGCAGTGGTTCTGATGGTTGATTTAACGGTGGTAATTTGACTTTGATCCCTGGTGCCTCCGAATGACTGCACTTGACGATTTTTAGCAATAAATCGGCCCCAGTGCCACCTTGCATATCCTGTTTTAGAATAGTATTGCCCCTATCGTTACCATTACATATATATCTCGAATATGAGTCAAATCGGATCACAAATACGAATATTGAGTAATAACTCGACTCCGGCGCCTCCTGGTGTTTTATTCACTCACCACTACAAACAATAGCGTTACCCTCGCAGAGGTTCGAGCACATCAATATAGACCTCATTGGTCCTCTCCCACAGGCCGGGGGATACCTGTACTGTCTCACAATTGTCGACCGATACACTCGATGGCCAGAGGCAGTACCGCTCAGGGACATGGCAGCAGAGACGGTCCCGAAAAAACTTGTAAGTATCTGGTTTGCACGTTTTGGCATTCCAGCGCGCATAACTACCGACCAAGGCAGGCAATTCGAGTCACACTTGTTCAACGAATTGTCTCGTATGCTCGGCATCACCCACCTCCGTACGACAGCGTATCACCCACAAGCAAATGGCATCGTGGAACGATGGCATCGATCGCTCAAATGCATCCATCATGTGCCAAAAAAGGTATGATTGGCCAAATCGATTACCGATGATCATGCTCGGTTTGCGCTCTGCATTTAAGCCGGACATCGGTACAACAGCCGCTCAACTCGTCTACGACACGACACTACGCATTCCGGAAGAGTTTTTTGACGAATGTCGTCCTCAACCGCAGTCCGAGTTCGCAAAACAACTTGCCGAGGTAATGCAAGACATACGTCCACCCCTCACAGCAAACCACTACAAAACCAAACCATTCGTATTCAAGCAGCTAGCGGACGCAACTCATGTGTTTGTGCGAAACGACAAGATACGGGCGGTGCTTCAACCACCGTATGATGGACCATATCTTGTAGTGTCTAGACAAAATAAGCACTTCACTGTTCAAATAAACCGCGATAAAATCAAAATCTCCATCGACAGGCTTAAACCGGCGTTCATCGAATATGATAATATCGACGATCCACCGCAAAGGACGACTCAACCGTCGAAACCAGCGCAAGAGTCTACCACGAACACGATTACTCCATCTCAGCGACATCTTGCCACATCAACTCAGCCGATTTTACCCCAAGACACTCCCACAACACGGCATGGTCGAAAAATCAGACTTCCCGTCCGATTTAGGACGTAAAGTCTAGGGGGCAGCACTGTGGCGACCACGCTGAAAACACTGTTCGATGGCAACCTTAATTCGGCTACGAACAACAGGAGAAAGAAGACTGACACTTGACGAACATGACATTCCATTTTTGATAGTCATGCAGTGAACAACACATGTAAATTCGCGTATTAGTAAAAAGCCATTTTTGATACATTTAATAAACTTTAATAAAATAAAACCTAAAATTCCCAAAAGTTTTTGACAATTGGAAGAAATACAACTTCGAAAGTCTTTTTTAAAAGATTTTTCATTTTGCTACGTTAGAACCGTTGCCGAGAAACTTATGGATACATATACATATACATAAAAATTGCTCGTTTAAGGTAATTAGAATAAGGGGCATCACANGTTCATCGAATATGATAATATCGACGATCCACCGCAAAGGACGACTCAACCGTCGAAACCAGCGCAAGAGTCTACCACGAACACGATTACTCCATCTCAGCGACATCTTGCCACATCAACTCAGCCGATTTTACCCTAAGACACTCCCACAACACGGGNCGACTCAACCGTCGAAACCAGCGCAAGAGTCTACCACGAACACGATTACTCCATCTCAGCGACATCTTGCCACATCAACTCAGCCGATTTTACCCCAAGACACTCCCACAACACGGGATGGTCGAAAAATCAGACTTCCCGTCCGATTTAGGACGTAAAGTCTAGGGGGCAGCACTGTGGCGACCACGCTGAAAACACTGTTCGATGGCAACCTTAATTCGGCTACGAACAACAGGAGAAAGAAGACTGACACTTGACGAACATGACATTCCATTTTTGATAGTCATGCAGTGAACAACACATGTAAATTCGCGTATTAGTAAAAAGCCATTTTTGATACATTTAATAAACTTTAATAAAATAAAACCTAAAATTCCCAAAAGTTTTTGACAATTGGAAGAAATACAACTTCGAAAGTCTTTTTTAAACGATTTTTCAGAAAAGAAACTTATGGATACATATACATAAAAATTGCTCCTTTAAGGTAATTAGAATAAGGGGCATCACCNCTTTAATAAAATAAAACCTAAAATTCCCAAAAGTTTTTGACAATTGGAAGAAATACAACTTCGAAAGTCTTTTTTAAAAGATTTTTCATTTTGCTACGTTAGAACCGTTGCCGAGAAACTTATGGATACATATACATATACATAAAAATTGCTCGTTTAAGGTAATTAGAATAAGGGGCATCACCATCAGAAAATTCTGGATCCGCCGCTGCACAGCACTCTTGCAAAGAATGACCTTGTGCTTACATTGGGTCAAGTGGTGTGGCAAAAAATGAGCCGAGCACACATACGGGCACTTTGGCAAATCCGCTTCCATAACACCACAAACCTCGATCCATTTTTGCCGTATATACGATAATTGCGGGGACTTAAAAAACTTGATGTTGGTCTGCTTGCAGTGGACAACAGTATTTGCGCAGCCGTTAAAGCAGCAACTCATTGTTCGTTTCGAAATTTTTTAGTTTTTCCAACTTCTGAATAAATTGATATTTCAAATCATAAATTTACATTTGTTTATTTTGAATTGCTTTGACATTAGAAGCATTTCGCGGGAGAAAACTCAAAATGCTAGCAAACGTCAAAAAACCCCAATGGCGGACGAATTGAGCGAGCGGTTTTATCTTTAAATATTTGTATCATGCTTTGTATTGCATGCGCCCCACGCTTTCAAAAAAAAATAAAATTTCAAAATCAAAAGTTATCAAAACAAATTCATATAGACATATTATTTTCTACTTTTTGCACACCTATCCTCAATCCAAAGGAA
>NW_016159509.1:0-3178 GCF_001687245.7 Rhagoletis zephyria
GATACATTTGTCTGCTAATATTACTGTTTGGTGGTTGTCAGCAGGCATAGTTCCATTGTCGTCTTTAATAACCTAACGAAAGTGTACGTTGGTGAAGAAGTTCTTGAAATTCTCCAACGATCTGGCGTTTCACAGCACGCCAACGTACAACGAAATAAATTTGAAGAACTTTTTCCCATTCACTCCCTGGCATCAACAATGATCCGATTCGATGGTGAATCTGTTCTTGAAACTGTATGGTATAGTTGGTGGCAATTTAAAAATTGGTGAGTATCGTTGTTCTACAAAAATCCAATATATACAGACTTATTTCAGTCGAAATACCTTAAAGCCCTTATCAAGGAGCGCAATGGTTCTGATGGTAGATTTAATGCTGGTCATTTGAGATTGACCCCTGGACAACTCAATCCTGTGGTATCTGAATGAAGCTCGCAAATCACGTTCATTGGGCCAATCGGAACACACGGGAGCTCGGCATACTCCGTGGTACAGCACGTCGATGTAATCGGACATTCACTGCACTTTTTCTCACTTGACGATTTTTAGTAATATGTAACACGACCCCATCGTTACCCGGCGGCTGTTTTTGCAATAGTATTGCTCTTACCGTTAAGAATACATAAGTATCTCGAATATAAGCCAGATCGGATCATATTTAAGATTTTTAATAATAACAGGACTCCAACGCCACCTGGTAAGTCAAACTGGGAATCTGAGCTATCCAGAGACCTAAATCAAGCACACACAAACAATTTTGTTAAAATCGATTCACTCACAAACACACGAACATAAGTATTGTATGTATATACGTTTGGAAGACGCCGCGCCCCACAGTAGGACGTTCCCATATAAGCTGCGGCCAAAAGGAGTAACCGTACTAGAATTTCGCTGAAATTTCGGCACTTAGGAATGGAAAAATGTGGAAATGGTAAAATTCAGTGTGCTACCACGCCCAAAGCTCTTGTGGGCGGAAATAGTAAGTGTTATCCGATTTTGACGAAATTCAGAGCACATGCTAGTTTTAACGAGAAAGGCATAAATCTGAAAGATCGTCCAAATCGGTTTACATTATCGTTCGGTAATTATAGAAAAACAGGCGAGAATTAAAAGAAAAATCTTTTTTGATGAAATTCGGTGTGCCCTGCTCGTTTAAGCCAAAATTTTCCAACTTGGAAGATAGTAAAGAATCTCTTATTACGAGGCCCACCTCATATACAACTTTTTTGGATCAAGTTCTAAATTTTATGAATTTTGAAAAAAATTAACAGGCACATTTATTTGATTTCTAAAAAAGTTCCTATTTCTTCATTTTTTAAATGACAAAACGAAAAGATTTACAATACTTACATACTAAATTATGTGCATGATGTGCATTTACACTGAAACTTTCTAATTTACCTTTATTTTATACAACAAAAGCTGAGCTAAGGCCAGCAGGACTCTTGCCATCGAAAACGGATCTCGTCCAGAGAAGCGTCCATTTTTGGCTGAATGTTGAATTTGATTAATAGATTGCCGAGTCATTAATATCTACATCTTCTTGAATATCCGTTTTATTTTGCATAATATTTATTTTATGTACAAGTTAATACCCAGCTTCACTAGGCCGCATAACGGCAAATATAAACAAATATCCTAAAACTCAAGTACCTAAATGGTACTCAATAAAATTCAATACTCAGCTTCACTGGACCACACAACGGCAAATGTAAACAGATATCTTAAAACTCAAGTACCTAAATGGTACTCACTATAAATCGTAATATTTATGGCATTCCAATGCTGAGAATGCAAACACATAAATAATTATTGCATGTGACACATTGTAAGAATTCGTAAACTAACAAGGAATTTTAATTTCATTTGAGAATTTTATGTAAACAAAAAATTCCAAGAAATGCGGCTTCGGAATTTCTTGTTAGAGTTAAGATTGATATAAAATAAGCAAGATTGTAAAAGTAGTCAGTAAGAGAAAATACTCCGAAATAAACGGACACGCTGCCCGATATATATCAATTATATAAAAAGGCAATCATGTTTCCTTTACACCCCTTTTACGGCTAAACTGTACTTCTAAGGTGTAAACAATTATACATCATTTGAAAGGTATTTTGATGCTGATGTGCAGGCAATTTTTTAAATTTCAAATTAGTTTAAAATAGAGCGAAAAAATCAATTCAAAAGTCACACCAAACCAATGCCATACATGTACATGGTTGGGGCGGAAATGCCTCCTAAATGTATGCTTTAATATTGATAGTGAATTAAAGAAACGTGCTAAGCAGCAGTTTAGGAATAAGATGTATGTATGTATGTACATGAATAGATTAGCCTCAAACAAGGATGAGATAATTTTGAGTATGGAGAAGAAGAAAGGGATAAATACAGAAATTAAAATAAAAGTAAAGAAACCTAAATATAAAGACAAAGAGGAAGGAAAATTTAAATACCTAACCTAATAACAATGGTGGGGGTGAATATGTAAATGAAGAAAAGAATGGACATATTTAGATCAGGATAAAGGAAAGGATAAAGATGAAGAAGAAGATGAAGACCAAGACGAGGAAGAAGATAAAGATGAATATGAAGATAAGGATAAAGATAACTTATCTTAACTTAACCCCTTAACTTAACTTAACTCACCTCAACTCATCTCACCTCCGCTTACTCCACCTGAGTTCGCTACACATTAATTCACCACACCTTAACTCCCCACACCTAAATCCACCACTAATTTACTCCCCACACCTAAATTCACCACACCCCTAATTCACAACACCTAAATCCACCACACTTTAATTCACCACACCTTAACTCACCACACCCCAACTTTCTCACCACATCTTAACTCACCACACCTTAATTCGCCACACCTCAACTTTCTCACCACACCTTAACTCACCACACATTAATTCACCACACCTCAACTCACCACAACTAAATTCACCACACCTCTTAAGACCACCACACCTGAATTCATAACACCGTAACTCCCACACCCAATTCCACCACACTGCAACTCATCACACCCAATTTCAACACATGACATGATATCACTAAAGAAACAATGTAAAGAAAAAGAGGAAGGAAAATTTAACTACCTAACCTAATAACAATGGTGGGGGTAAATACGTAAATGGAGAAAAGAATGAAGATATAGATTAGGATAAAGGAAAAG
>NW_016159509.1:6285-14743 GCF_001687245.7 Rhagoletis zephyria
GAAGATGAAGATGAAGATGAAGATGAAGATGAAGATGAAGATGAAGATGTAGATGAAGATGAAGATGAAGATGAAGATGAAGATGAAGATGAAGATGAAGATGAAGATGAAGAGGAAGATGAAGATGAAGAAGAAGATGAAGATGAAGATGAAGATGAAGATGAAGATGAAGATGACGATGAAGATGAAGATGAAGATGAAGATGAAGATGAACATGAACATGAAGATGAAGATGAAGATGAAGATGAATATGAACATGAACATGAACATGAACATGAACATGAAAATGAACATGAACATGAACATCAACATGAAAATGAACATGAACATGAACTTGAACATGGACATGAACATGAACATGAATATGAAGGTGTAGGATAAACATAAACATAAACATAAACATTAAAAGCGATAGAGACAAAGATAGAGAGGAAGAAAGTGATAGGGATAAAAAGGAAATACAACTGAAGAATGTGCGATGTTATATTGTGATGTGTTATGCTACATATGTTATGTTATTGAATCTAATGCTATTCTATGTTATGTTATGCTAAGTACTAAGCTAAACTCCCCTCCACTTAACCCATTCCAACAAATTTTATTTCAGCTCAACTCAACTCACATAAACTATCCTTAATTTTAGCGGTTGAATTTCAACCGCTGGGCGAACACTAGTATTTTTAAAAACACCAAATGAGTGTTTAAATAATTAATTGGCGATCCTGCCAGGAGAACGTGAAGTAACAGCCCGAAAGGAAGTACGGCTAGTAACGTTCCAGGAGGACTTGATATATGGAAACCTTGTGCGAAAGGGTATATCAGTCCATTAAATAAAAAACAAGTATCCCATAAAAAGGGAGAGAAGTTAAATAAACTAAATTTTAAAAAGTATCCCATGGAAAAGGGAGAAAAACCTAAATAACCCAAATTAAGTTAAAACAAGTATCCCATAAAAAGGGAGAGAAGTTAAATAAACTAAATTTTAAAAAGTATCCCATGGAAAAGGGAGAAAAACCTAAATAACCCAAATTAAGTTAAAACAAGTATCCCATAAAAAGGGAGAGAAGTTAAATAAACTAAATTTTAAAAAGTATCCCATGGAAAAGGGAGAAAAACCTAAATAACCCAAATTAAGTTAAAACAAGTATCCCATAAAAAGGGAGAGAAGTTAAATAAACTAAATTTTAAAAAGTATCCCATGGAAAAGGGAGAAAAACCTAAATAACCCAAATTAAGTTAAAACAAGTATCCTATAGATAAGGGAGAAAAACAAAGTGAAGCAACTTATATACAAATGTCAGTCAAAAATAACGCGAAAAAAGGTTCGGTTCGATATTTAGTAACGGCTATTCGAGTAAAGTGAAAAAAACCCCAAGAATATTTAACCAAAAGACTGTGCGTTGAGGAAAAAAAAACAACGAAAAAAGAACATTCAAATTTTATTTAAAAATAACGAAAGATCCATTGCGCGCTAAGTCAAAGCGTTGCCACCGTGGGACACCTCATAGAAGACAACAGTACCAGGACAAGGAGCAGCACCAGGAAAAGGGGCAGCAGTTACATATGTAAGAATATTTTATTTTAAGTATTTTGTTATCCTTATAAGTACATATGACGGACGCTCTACCAGCGGACCTGCATTATGAAGATATAAATAGGATGGTAGAAAATTTAGAAATACAGGAAAATATAGATGAGGTTACAAAAAGGGTTGTAAAGAAAAAAATGCTTTTGACGAGGACATAAGTAGCGATAAAAGAAAGATAAGTTGCATGGCAGCAGTTTTTAAGTTTATAGGAAAAAATAAAATAGCCACTCTTGAAGATTATTATAATCAAGAGACCTTGGAGTCGGAGACAGTTGCTCAGATTCAAGTATCGAAGGGATATACGAAATAATAAGCAAATTTAAAATTCAAATGGGAAATTATCCTACAAAAATTAAATTTGGAAGGCTCTGTTATTGTGAATATTGCTTAAGCAGTAGTCATAATACTAATAAATGCCCATATTTGGAAAAATATATAAATAAGTTTTGAAAATATTAAACTGGAAGAATTAGTCATTAAATTTTCAAAAATGTCGGTTAATAATTTTTCTGCAGAGGATATAGCTAGGTTAATAGCTACACGGACGACAAATTTAAGGACTGAGATAGCACAGTTGACAAACCAAATTAGGAATTTGACCAATGCTACACAAGTAACTGAATACCACACTCAGACTATACACGACGCAATAACATGTACCGAAAGTTTAGATATTATAAAGTCATTGCCGGAATTCTCTGGTAAATCGTATGTGAGTTGGAGGGAAGCTGCAAAGAATTCAATCAGTTTATATATAGAAGGAAGTAGGAAGTATTTCGGAGCACTGACCATTCTTAGAAATAAGATAGTGGGTAATGCCAATGATATTCTTACGAATCACGGCACTGTTTTAAACTTAGAGGCGATATTCGCTAGATTCGTCAATTCATGTAATTGATCAGGAAATGAGCATATTAAGACAAGGATCGAAGTCCATCATAGATTATTATAGCGAGGTTAATCAGAAATTAACATTGCTGATTAACAAAACTATAATGACGCACGGTACGAACTCGGAAATAACAAAGCAATTGAATATTAAAAATCGCGAAACTGCTTTGAGAACTTTCATAACGGGTTTAAACCTCCCATTAAATCAAATTCTATTCACATTATCTCCTACCGATTTGCCAAACACCCTTGCAAATGCACAGGAGCTGCACTCAAACCAAATGCGTTCAGAATTCGCATTAAATTTTTCAGAGACATACGCAACGGAAAACAAAGGTTTCCATAATAATTTGCGAGGTCATAGGAATAATCACCAAAAGACAGGAAATCATTTCCAAACTAATTTAAGATATCCACAAGCGGGAAATAATCTCAACACAAACTTCCCGAAACCAGAACCAATGGATACGTCATCCAATAATGTGGCACATTCACAACAAAAGCCACTTCTTTATAACCAAGCACCTCAACCAAGAGTTTTCCCAAATCAGCAACAAAATGTTGCTACACAAAAATGGCAGTTTAGTCAACCGATAAAAAGACACATGAATTTTAGAGGTCAACCACAATTGAAGGCACAGCGTATAAATAATTTAAATGAAAATCATTTTTTAGAGCAAACCTCCACCTGCCCTATATATTCCGAACGGACAGATACCTTGGAAGAATAATGAGGATATTAATAGACACTGGTGCAACGAGTTGTTACATTAAAAAGGGAATATATAACAATGGCAGGGAACTAGCAATTAAGAAGAGGGTAAGAACCATTCATGGTTCGACCATCATACATTTTTATCATAATGTACATGTATTTGGATTTATGGAAAGATTTTATGAAGTAGATAATTTGGAAAGTGACTTCTGGATAGGAGTTAATTTTTTGAAGAAAATTAAAGCCAAAATCGATATGACTAAAGCAGAGCTTGTTTATGGGGATAATCGTAGAGAAAAATTATATTTTCTAAACACGGAAGAAGATAATCCTAATAAAATACATAAGTACCAGGTTAACGATAAAGTCGTTAAAATTAAAAATAACAATATAAACCCCTCGGGACGAGAGAGTTCTGAGGCGCCCGCCGAAGTTTTTACCGGCAATACAAAGAATGAAGCAAAAAAATTCAGTAATTCATACAATTTGAACCCCTCGGGACAGAAGAGTCCTGCGGCGCCAGCCGAAGGATTTACCGGCAATATATTACAAAAAGAGTTTACCTTAGGACCAAAAAGTCTTAAGGCGCCAGCTGATGAATTATCCCAGCACAGAACGAAAAGTAAAAAAATGTCTTTGGAGGAAGGAAACTCTAAAGCTCATTCCAATAATATATTGGAAATTAATAATTTGGAATTTAGTGATGGCAATGAAATTGAAGGGTTTGCCGCCAAATATATAAACGGCAATAAGAAAACTGAATATATAAACATTCCTTTGTTAAGAGGATGTTATTAAAATAATAAAAAAAGCTCATAAAAATGTGAATATGGATTTACCTTTTAGAACGGATATTAAGGCGGAAATTAGAACTGAGGATGAAAAACCTATATGGTCGAAACAATATCCATATTCTATATCTGCTAATAGTTTTGTTAATAAGGAAGTTGAAAATTTGTTAGAAAAAGGCATAATAAGGCATAGTAAAAGTCCTTATAATTCACCTGTTTGGGTAGTTCCTAAAAAGGGAATGAACGAAGATGGGAGTCCTACACTAAGGATGGTCATAGACTTAAAAAAATTAAATGAAAAAACTATATCTAATAGGTACCCGATGCCCAATCCTGAGGTTGTACTTTTTAATTTAGGGGAGGCAAAGTATTTTTCAACTATTGATTTGGAGTCCGGATTTCATCAGATATTGATGGAAGATAAAGACATAGAAAAAACGGCATTTTCCGTTAATAATGGAAAATATGAATATCTGCGGATGCCTTTTGGGTTGAAAAATGCTCCAAGCATATTTCAGAGAGCAATGAATAATATTTTACATCAATGTATCGGTAAGTTCTGTCATGTTTACATTGATGATATTATAATATATTCGAAAACATTAAGAGAACATATATACCATTTAAAGCATATAGTGGAAACATTTGAAAAGGTTCATATGAAAATATCTATTGAAAAATCAAGATTTATAGAAACGGAAGTCGAATCTTTAGGATATGTTGTATCCCATAAAGTTATAAAAACCGATCCAAAAAAGGTAGAAACAATAAAAAATTTTCCAATTCCCAAAACGTTAAGACAACTTAGAGGATTCTTGGGATTGACAGGATATTATAGAAAATTTATAGAGAGTTATGCGACAATAGCTAAACCACTAACGAAACACTTAAAAGGAGAGAATGGTAAAATATCACAATATATGTCAAAGAAAACTAATATTAATCTTGATCAGGAAGGAATAGTTGCCTGCGAAACTTTAAAGGACGCGTTACGAGAGCAAGTTGAATTAGTTCAACCAAATTTTGAAAAAAATTAATCTTGACTACTGATGCTTCCAATGTGGCAGTAGGTGCAGTCCTATCCCAAGAGGGAAGGCCAATAACATTTATTTCAAAAACATTGAGTTCAACTGAACAAAATTACGCGACAAACGAAAAGGAATTATTTGCTATCGTTTGGGCATTAAAAACACTACGTCATTACCTTTATGCCGTAAAAGATTTAGAAATTCACACGGACCATCAGCCACTGTCATTCGCAATGTCTGAAAGAAATCCTAATGTGAAAATGAAGAGATGGAGAGCGTTTATTGAGGAATTCTCACCAAAGATAATTTATAAACCAGGCGCAACGAATGTTGTGGCGGACGCATTGTCCAGGCAACAATTAAATAATTTAACGGAATCAAATGATGATTTAAGTGATTCACTTACCAACACGCAACATTCAGCTGGAAGTAGTGATGATTATCAAATAAAACAAACAAAGAAGCCATTAAATCATTTCAAGCAACAGATATTAGTAGATAAAGGCGCAAGAATTACTACTCAGGAAAGAGTCTCATGTTTTGGAAACAATCGCTTTTTAATTGAATACGACAGGCCGGAAAATATTATTTCCGTTCTTTCCGAATACTTAAATCCTAAAATTGTCACAGGAATATATTGTACTCCAGAAGTGATTTATGAAATCAAATTAATACTAAAAAACGCTTATCCAACAACAAAATTTCTACACGCTAGCTGTTTTCCTAATGATATTATTAATAGAGAGGATCAAGCAATTATCATAGAGCAGACACATAATCGAGCACATCGCAATTACAGAGAAAATCTAATACAAATTCGGGAGCAATATTATTGGCCGCAGATGATCAAGCAATTTAAGCAATACGTTAAAAATTGCAATATTTGTAATAGCAATAAGTATGAAAGACATCCCAAACTAATTCCGATAGGGCAAGCCCAATACCTAATAATGAAGGAGAACAATTGCACATAGATATATTTTTTGCGCAAAACTTAAAATTTATTACTTGTATAGATGCATATTCGAAATTCGCGATTATAAAACGTATAGAAGATAAGGCAGATATGGACGAAAAAATTCTTGAGATTTTACAAACATTTCCAAATGTCAAAAATATAATTTTAGATAATGAACCTAGTTTTTGTACCGCACAATTCAAATCATTGATGAATAGATTAAACATACAAATCTTCTTTTGCACACCAAGGCATAGTACTACAAATGGGCAAATAGAGCGATTTCACTCCACAATAATTGAAATTGCTAGATGTTTAAAATAAGAGCATAGTCTGATAAGTGACATAGAATCAATAACTAGAGCAGTACAACAATACAATAAATCCATACATTCAGTAACAGGGAAGCAAACATATAATATTTTATTTAATAAGGAAAAACATTCTGATGTAAAAGCTAAATTGCAAGATGCGCAGGAAAGACTTATAAGATTTCATAATAAGAAAAGAGTAAATAAAAATTATTATCCAGGAGAAATAATATACGAAAAAATTTTTGGAGAAAGAAATAAACTGAAGCCTAGATATAGGAAGCAAATAGTTTGTGAGGATCTAGGAGATAAGGATAAAATAAAAAGTATAAATAGAATAATACATAAAGATAATATTAAGGTTTAATTTTTAGGTAAAATGATGTTTTTAATCATATATTTGGTATGGACATGGGGAACAAACGCTGATTTGATCGACTATACTAGGGAAAACTACGTACTAATTGAAGAGGGAAACGCAGCAATTTTTGAGGAATATGAATCGATTTTTCATTTAACAAATTTATCTGTTTTCCAAGATATAATAAAAAACTATAAGAAACCATACGACATAATATTAGAAGACGAAGATACAGTCGATTTTGAAATTGAACTAATAGAAACCCTTTTGGGACAACTGACAAAAAGTTCAAACAGACATAGAAGAGGAATTAAGAAAATAGGAACATTGTGGAAATGGATTGCAGGGACCCCTGGCCATGATGACTTTTTAAAGATTACAAACAAAGTGAATGATTTGGTTGAAAATAATAATCGACAATTTACTACAAATTCCCAAATATTCAAAACGATAACGGACTTAACGCATATAGTAAATGACTTGCAGAACAGTATAAGTAAAGCCGCAATAGAAAAACAGAGAAATAAATTTGTTATAAATGAATTGGAAAACTTATTACAAACAATAACAATTTCAAAAATTGGCATTTCAAATCCCATAATTTTAGATTTAGATGAGATTAGTGACATAATTAATCATGAAATTAAGAATGCTACAATATCCGATTTAATGGATGTATCGAACTTTCAAATAGTACAAATGAATGATGTTATAATTATATACATAAAATATCCAAAAATTATAGATATAGGTTTGTTGTTTAATGTAGAAGCTATCGTTCAAAAGGATGGAAAACTATTAATTGAGGATAACGTAATTAAATGCAAAAATGAATTTTACTCAGTAAACAGTTGTAAAAAGGAATTAAATCAAGCTTTTTGTATGATAAATAAAAACCAAACTTGTTTAACGAATATCTTAAATAATGAAAACGCAAATTGTACCAAAGTTAAAGAAAAGAATGAACAATTAAAAATTATGAAAGATGGAGCTATATTAATAACAGGAAAACATAACGTTAATAATCATTCAATAGATGGAATTTATTTAGTAACTCTTAATAATAAAGTTTTCATTGATAACACAGAATTTGAAAATCCTACTGGAAAAATTTTGATTTATTTAAGGGAAGGTAAATTTAAAAATTTTTATATTAAAGAATATATTGAATCGGAAAAAGAGCATTTAAAATTAAGGAATATTAATATATTAAATCAATTTAAACAGGAAATGCAAGAAAAACCGATTTGGTGGTCATTTACTACAATATTAGCTATATTGTTATTCATATACATTTTATGCAAATTAGAAAAGAAAATTAGAGTCAAAGCAAAATTAAAAAATGAAAATTGTAAACAAGCATTAATTAATGACATTGCATTAAGAATTTAAAATATAACTGATGTATATTCGAAGACGGAATGCTTCGATTTAGAGGAGGGGGAGTTAATACCCAGCTTCACTAGGCCGCATAACGGCAAATCAATTATATAAATAGGCAATCATGTTTCCTTTACACCCCTTTTACGGCTAAACTCTACTTCTAAGGTATAAACAATTATTTATCATTAGAAAGGTATTTTGATGCTGATGTGCAGGCAATTTTTAAAATTTCAAATTAGTTTAAAATAGAGCGAAAAAATCAATTCAAAAGTCACACCAATACCAATGCCATACATGTACATGGTTGGGGCGGAAATGCCTCCTAAATGTATGCTTTAATATTGATAGTGAATTAAAGAAACGTGCTAAGCAGCAGTTTAGGAATAAGATGTATGTATGTATGTACATGAATAGATTAGCCTCAAACAAGGA
>NW_016159509.1:20450-27457 GCF_001687245.7 Rhagoletis zephyria
AACATAAACATAAACATAAACATTAAAAGCGATAGAGACAAAGATAGAGAGGAAGAAAGTGATAGGGATAAAAAGGAAATACAACTGAAGAATGTGCGATGTTATATTGTGATGTGTTATGCTACATATGTTATGTTATTGAATCTAATGCTATTCTATGTTATGTTATGCTAAGTACTAAGCTAAACTCCCCTCCACTTAACCCATTCCAACAAATTTTATTTCAGCTCAACTCAACTCACATAAACTATCCTTAATTTTAGCGGTTGAATTTCAACCGCTGGGCGAACACTAGTATAAACAAATATCCTAAAACTCAAGTACCTAAGTGATACTCAATTGAATTCAATACTCAGCTTCACTGGACCACACAACGGCAAATGTAAACAGATATCTTAAAACTCAAGTACCTAAATGATACTCAATTGAATTCAATACTCAGCTTCACTGGACCACACAACGGCAAATGTAAACAGATATCTTAAAACTCAAGTACCTAAATGGTACTCACTATAAATCGTAATATTTATGGCATTCTAATGCTGAGAATGCAAACACATAAATAATTATTGCTTGTGACACATTTATTTGTCACATATACAGAAATATGAAACCATTGTAAGAATTCGTAAACTAAAAAGGAATTTTAATTTCATTTGAGAATTTTACGTAAACAAAAAATTCCAAGAAATGCAGCTTCGGCATTTCTTGTTAGAGTTAAGATTAATATAAAATAAGCAAGATTGTAAAAGTAGTCAGTAAGAGAAAAGACTCCGAAATAAACGGACACGCTGTCCGATATATATATTTTTAAAAACACCAAATGNCGTAAACAAAAAATTCCAAGAAATGCAGCTTCGGCATTTCTTGTTAGAGTTAAGATTAATATAAAATAAGCAAGATTGTAAAAGTAGTCAGTAAGAGAAAAGACTCCGAAATAAACGGACACGCTGTCCGATATATATATTTTTAAAAACACCAAATGAGTGTTTAAATAATTAATTTACCCACCAGAGTCTTCCCCTTCAGCTCTACAATAAAAATTCAATAAATTATACAGGAGGAGGTGGGTCTATAAAAGGAAGAATAGAAGCGGAACTCGCAGTTCCTCGCAGCTGGAACTATTTGAGATATGACACCCATATTTAATGTTTACTTGTCCTCAGTATAATTTAGCTCGCTTCCTACGTCTTTTTAAATATCCCTTTCTAAAGTAAGAACTCGAAAAATTTTATATTCACAAAATTATGTAGAATTTCAAGGTAAACTGTTTTATACATTTCAAAAGATTTATAAAAATTTAAAGCAATACTTGACCACAGATACATTCAAAAACTGCTCATCAATCAAATTGGCTTTTAATATATCCGCACAAGGGGAAAAATTAATTCAAATTACTTGCGACAAAATCAAAAATTTGTCTTACAAATTTTTTTTGCATTGTTCCTACTTTAAGCTCGTGCCATAATTTTAAATATGCATTTTTATTAAGAATTTTTTTTTGGTTTGGGTTAGCTAGATATTTTGCTACGCATCTGCGTAATTACATTTTCAGAATTCGCTAATCCGTTTTTACTACTTTTGGCCGCTGTAGTCCCATTGTGCACCCCCTTCTTAAATATCCCCATCTTTCTTTAAGAGTATGCGATTGATTTCGTATATCTCTATACCACTATATGTTCGAGTACTCAACCATGAACACTTCCAGAGATGCGCACTATGAAAAATTCGGTTTATTTAAGTAGAGTAGAGTAATTGACTAAAATGAACACAGCTAGAAAAACGCATTATGAAAAACTCGATTTGTATGAAGGGTGCCACGCCCCTTTTCCAGTAACATAATTTTTTTTTATGAGTATGCGATTATTTTCGCATTGGAGGTGCCACGCCCCCTTTTCTAATTTTTCTCCAAGAGTATGCGATTGATTTCGTATATCTCTATACTACTATATGTTCGTGTACTCTACCACGAAGACTTCCAGAGATATACGGCATGAAAAATTCGGTTTTCCAATAACACCAATTTTTTCAATGAGTATGCGATTGATTTCATATATTTCCAAATATACACAAAAAATGTCATACAAATCGGTCAAGCTGCTTCGGAGGAGCTCAACACAAACACCGTGATATGAGATTTTAATCGAATGGTGGCAACGCTATGCATTTTTTCTTTGTTTTAGATGTTTTCATGCATTCGCAGTGGAATAGCATTATTGCAGCTTATTTAAATTAAATTATTTTTGATACAGCAATACATTTGCATATATAAAGATTTTATCGAATGGTGGCAACCCTTAACAATTTTTTTTTCTATATTAAATTTTTCATGCATTCTCGGCTTTTTAAATTTCATACTTTTTTGATATATCAGATATCTGGCAACACCCTTTTTTAAATTTTTTCTTCACAAATCGTCTACAGATAGAGAGAAACGAAATGAAATAAAAACGAAGGAAATCCGGTGAGCCGTTCTTGAGTTATGCGATAACAAACTAACACACGAACTGCATTCATTTTTATATGTAAAGATTTTTTACGAGAGGTGGCAACCCTATTCAAATTTATTTATTTTTATTAAATTGGTGTACACATTCTCAGTAAAGTACATTATTGCGGCTTATGTAAATTTATTTATTTTTTATATTTGAAATATGTGGCAACATCGGTTTTCCAATTTTTCTTTACAATCATTCTAAAGAAAGACACAAAATGAAATAAAAACAAAGCAAATCCCTTGAGCCGTTCTTTAGTTATGCGATAACACACGAAAGCAAGCCATTTTTACATATAAAATTTTTTTTTGAATAGTAGCAACCCTAACGCATGCGTGAATAGACAGGGGGCGGCTGCATTGAACCTTTAATGCCACTGTGGAGTGGCTAATGAAAATAAAGATGCCAGGGCAGAAACAAAGAGAACCACATTTCTAAAGAAAAAGTGCAAAAAAGCGCATACGCATACGCAAAAATTAAGTTTTATTTTCTGAGCAAAAAATAAAACTCAAGAAATAACGATTATTTTCCGATCAAAAAATAAAACTTAAAACGTAACGATTATTTTCCGAGCAAAAAATAAAACTTAAAACGTAACCATTATTTTCCGAGCAAAATATAAAACTTAAAACGTAACCATTATTTTCCGTGCAAAAAATAAAACTTAAAACGTAACGATTATTCTCCGAGCAAAAAATAAAACTCAGTTAATAACGATTAAGAAGTGATTTTTAAAATAAAATTTATAACCGTTACGATCCCTGGTTTTTTGCATACATTCTCAGTGAAATTATTCCGGCTTATTTATAACTATTTTTTCTGGTATTGCAAATAACTGGCAACAGCGTTTTTCCAATTTTCTCTTTACAAACCTTCTACAGACGGAAAGACACAAAATTAAATACAAAACGAAGCAAATCTGTGCGCAGTTCTTGAGTTATGCGACAACACATGAAAGCAATCCATTTATACATATAAATTTTTTTTTTCCAATGGCGGCAACCCTACCCAAACTTTTTCTGAATTAATTTTTTATAAATTCTCAGTGAAATAGCATTATTGCGGCTTATTTATAATAAATTTTTTTTCTGATATTGCAGGTATCTGGCAACACCATTTTTTCAATTTCTCCTTACAAACCTTCTATAGATAGAAAGACACAAAACGAAATAAAAACGAAGCAAATCCGTTGAGCCGTTCTTGATTGATACGATAACACACGAACAGCAATTAATTTTTATATATAAAGATGTACAGCTCGCAACAAAAGATAGCACCTTAACATTTTGATCAGTCTTGACTTTTTTCTTCTGTTTGTTTAATGTTAATTTTTTCCTATAAAACCATAGCTCACTGTCTAGTAAAAACCACATAAGTCCAAATTTCAAACTTTATACAAAAATTATAAACATTTCTTAAACTTTTGATCACAATTCAATGGTTTTTAATTTGGATTTCTAGAAAAAATTTTGTTATGCAGTTTTCAAAGTAATTTACAGAGAAGAAAGTGCATAATACCGTCAGCTAAAAAAAATTATAAAAAATCAACAGGATTTTTTAGCAACTTCAAACTTCTACCTAATCGTACTAAATTTCAATGAGCTATAAAACTAAATAACAATTTTTTTTCTAGAAATCCAAATTAAAAACCGTGGGATTGTGTTCAAAAGTTTAAGAAATGTTTATAATTTTTGTATAAAGCTTGCAATTTGGATTTACGCAGTTTTTGTTAGACAATGAGCTATACTTTTATACAAAAATAATGAAGATTAAATAAGTAGAAGAAAAATAGTCAAGACTGGTCAAAATGTTGAGGTTGTACCGTTTTGTCGTGGGCTGTATTGAACTTTTAAGTTTTTTTTTAATAAATTTATACTGCCATCACGCAACGTAGAGACAATCGAAATTGTCGCAAATCGCACCAGTCGTTTGATTTAAAGGTTCGTTAACAAAGATTTGCACAAATAAAGGCCGAGGAGATTGCCGAAAGATTGGTGCATTTGCGGTAATCATGGGACCCTAGCTTTAAATCGCTACTAATAACAGTTGTTTTTTTTTTACTGAATAAGGGGCAATTTAATTGCTATGCAAATGTAGAAAAACCTTTTTAAAATTTTGACTTTGGGATTTCGAGTCGAGGAATCTGAATCTAAAATATATTTTTAGTGAAAACGGCCGCAATGTTTCTTCATGCACAGAGAAAATGATACAGGTTAAACGCAAGTTTTTAAAAGAAACTGCAAATTTAAATTTTTTGATATAATTTTACTTCATACAAAATAAAAAATACAGTATTTGTTCTTACGACTTTAAAACGAAACATTCGCAAAACAAAAACGATCGTTATAACATATTCACTTTTTTTGTACTGAGGAAAACAAACGACATTAAAGAAATAGCGTCAAAAATGCGTATTTTAAAAACTAAAATGAAACATTTTAGAATATTGTCCCAACAAGTTGTAGTGCGACAAAATTTTCAGCAAGCAAAATAAAACTAGACATTTTTAAAACAAAAACGTTAATTTATTTTCAGTCAATTGGGTATGAAAAATATTTAAAACTAAAATGTTTTGCATTAGAATTTAAAAAGCTACCAAGCTATGATGAATAACTTTCATATGTTTGCATCACTTGTCGGAAAAACTGTGTTCAGATAAAAAAGTTACTTCAATGTTCAGAAAATGCGATGAAGTATATACAAATAAAACTGCCATTCTAACCCCTAACTACATATAAGGGACATTGGTGGACTTCTTTGATCGAAAAAAGCTTTGGTAAGAGTAACTTACAAAAACAAATTCTTATTAGTTATAAAATAATAATTTAAAACTTTCTTAATTTAAATTACAGGATTTTACCAGCGTGAAGCAAAATTAGCAGGCCCAGCTTGGAAGTAAGGCAGGAACATATGTATGTATGTATTTATGTATGCATNCAAATTCTTATTAGTTATAAAATAATAATTTAAAACTTTCTTAATTTAAATTACAGGATTTTACCAGCGTGAAGCAAAATTAGCAGGCCCAGCTTGGAAGTAAGGCAGGAACATCTGTATGTATGTATTTATGTATGTATTTCATTTATTAAATTATTATTGAATTACAAAATTTAATAAACAAAAGACAGATGTTTTACAAATACTATATACATACATACATACATACAGATGTTCCCGCCTTACTTCAACGCTAGGTCTGCTAGTTTTTCTTCACGCTGGTCAAACCCGGTAATTTAAAGCAAGAAAGTTTTAAATTATAATTTAATAACTCATACGAATTTATTTTTGTAAATTATTCTTACCAAAACTTTTTTCGGTCGAAGAAGTCCACCATATCACCAATGTCCCTTCCATGTAGTTAGGCGGTTAGAATGGCGGTATTGTTTGTATATACTTCATCACCTTTTTTTAAGATTGAATTAACTTATTTATATCAATACAATTTTTTCGACAAATGATGCAAACATATGAAATGTTTTTCATTATAGCTAGGTAGCTTTTTAAATTCTTATGCAAAACATTTTAGTTTTAAACATGATACAATANTTATTGTATCATGGTTTTAAATATTTTTCATACTTCATTGACTGAAAATAAATAAAATTTTTTTATTTTAAAAGTGTATAGTTTTATTTTACTTGTTGAAAATTGTGTCACTCTACAATTCGTTGGGAGAAAATCCTCAAATGTTTCATTTTAGTTTTGAAAACACGCATTTTTTCCCTTATTTCTTTAATTTCGTCTGTTCTCCTCAGTAAAAAAGTAAATATATTATAACGATCGTTTTTGTTTTGCAAATGTTTTGTTTTAAACTCGTAAATACAAATACTGTATTTTTTATTTTGTATGAAGTAAAATTATTTCAAACATTTTATTTTACAATTTCTTTTAAAATCTTGCGTTTTACCTGTATCGTTTTCTCTGTGCATGTTATTAAAATAAATTATTATATGTACATATATTTACATAATACAAAACTAATTGTCGTAGTCTAGTTCCAAAGAAGCTTCCATTGCAGTTTTTACAAGATCTATGTGCAGTTTTTTAGCAGCCTTTCTGTTTGTTTTTGCAATTTCACGCATTTGTGATGCCAAATACATACCGATCGTATGTCAATTGTCTTCTTCCGCCTCTAGGTACTTGACTGCACGCTCCAGTATGTAGGTTTGTTGTAGTTTTCCTTTTTCATGAGTGGAAGAAGCTAGCGAAGTGCTGAAGCCTGGCTGTGTTTCGTGGGCATCTAATGTTGACACTGAGCATGTACTTTTTACAACGCTTTTATCAACTTGCAATGTTGTGTGTCCAGAAACTTTCAATGTTGTGGATCCAGAAACTTTCAATGTTGTGTGTCCGACACCATAAAACCTTTGCTTTGAAAAGTTCCTATAAAAAAGCATAGTGCATAGGGCGACATCTGTAGTGAATAGGGCGAGGTAGATGACATCTAGATGTCGCCCTATGTACTACGTTTGCTACAGCGGAAATAGACGACACGCCATTTCTTTAAATAAA
>NW_016159509.1:27698-55824 GCF_001687245.7 Rhagoletis zephyria
CCACGCTTTTCATTTTCAATTTCATAGATTGTTTATAATGACAAATGAGTTCATACATACGTATGTACGTACAAAGCCGTATGCATTTGCGGGGTTTGCATAATTGGAAGTAATAGTCAGTTGTTCCGCATTTCCTCTTACGGTGCATATGCCTAAATGTATGCAACCATTTACAATAGCAAGTAAACACAGGGTACTTCTATTGAAATTGAAAATTTTCTGCTGAAATACACATGCTAAGACTATGTTCAAACAGGCCAATTAGCTTGGGGAAGTAAGCTTTAAATTGCGGTATTGAGTTTGGTGTTCACACACACGTCAGCTGCACAATTAGCGATACGAAATCAGCTGTTGGATTACCTACAGTGATGGAAAAGTTGTTACAATCGTGCCTTTATTTAGTTGGAAAGTACATTCGGTACAAACACACAGTTTTAGGTACATTTGGAACGTAGCCAAATAGCTTCTCAGGAAATCAGAAATCAAAAATTTGTTTAATGTGAGTGCAGAAGTTGATATGGCATCGATGGGAATTGTTACCTCCTATTTTTCTTTGTATATAAATACATATTTACTTTTTAGGTACATCTATCTACATCTATCTACTTTTAGGTAAAGTTTCCGTAAATAAGGTACAATTTTATAATTCACTTACACTATTCGCACTTTCTTTTGGAGTAAATAAACACAGCTTAACAAGTATTTGTTACCTTTTGCATATTTGTGATGTATTAAGTGAAGCATTTGCACAAAATTGTTTATTTAATTGCGATATTTCTGTGTTGAAAATCCCGAACAACAATCTTGTGAATATTATATAATATTAGCGGAACCCCGTTGTGCTTCTCTACACCAAATATTGAAAAATTATGGAATTTTTCTATATGAATTTTTTTTTACTATATTGCAGCCATGTTTTTACTTGACTTAACTTATCCGAGAAAAAATAAACACAGCACATCATAGCAATAATTTTTCACTATGTTTTCGATTTTTCCTATATCTGCTGTTGTACCATATACGTGGTTCATGTGACAGACATAAAGTGTCATATATCATGAACCGCTTGACCGAATTCGGGCACACTTCACATAACCTATCTGCATGATAGTCCGAATATACCATTTAAATTTGGTAGAATTCGTGCTCTAATTTTTTTAGTTAAGATGGGAGTTACCACGCCCCCTTTTCCAATACCGCACAATTTTTGCTCCACGAGTATGGAATTATTTCATATGTCTCTATACCAATTTCCAGTAATCTACCATAAATATATCAAGAGATATACCAGATGAAAATTTTTGTTAGCCCTTAACCTTTTGATTCGTGCCCATTTTAATTTCATCTGGCCAGGCGGGTACCAGAGTAGTTGGCAACGCGCGCCTTGCCCGATCCGCCCACCACCGATTTAGTATTTTAATTGCTCAACAGCCGCCCAAGCGACAACATCCCATATCAAATTCGCCTAAACTCGTGCATCTCCATAGATGTATATCAATTGAACTCTACCGTGTAATCACAGGAAACTAATAAACCTGAATTTATATTTGAATTTGTACTAAACAAACCCCTCAATCTTTTTCTTTGTGCGCTCTGCACAGTCGGATTCAAACCCCAAAGGTAAACATGGTCCTTTTGAGGCGTTTAGAAACGAAGTGGCACCTCAAAAATCTCCAACAATAAAGAAACACAGCTCTGGGCGGCCTCTTGGCACGATTGAGAGAATACAAAGGTTGCGCCGATCTCGGACCGCTATTCCTCTCTTAACGAATTTGACAGAATCGTTGTTTGCATGACGTCACACTTGTGCAACTTGTTTACGTTTTCCTTGCAACATTTTTTCTTCTTCTTCCATTCTTGCTCACGTTTTGGCATTTCTCTCTCGCAATTGCACCAGTGTGACGTCACACAAAAGTTATTCTCAAAAATCCTCTCTGATCGGCGCAATCTTGTATTCTATCATTCTTGGCCTCTTGGGCATATTACAAAATTCACTCAAGTCAGTAGCGAGCGAGAAACCACAAAGCGCGGACGGAAGAAAGGTCAGTGAGCGAAAAAAAAAACAATCGGGGAAATCATAAAAAAAGGAGACATTTAATTTGCGAAAAAGAAACAATTAAACGCGAGTGAAAAAGTTAAATCAAACAAACAAACGACACANCTTGGGCATATTACAAAATTCACTCAAGTCAGTAGCGAGCGAGAAACCACAAAGCGCGGACGGAAGAAAGGTCAGTGAGCGAAAAAAAAAAACAATCGGGGAAATCATAAAAAAAGGAGACATTTAATTTGCGAAAAAGAAACAATTAAACGCGAGTGAAAAAGTTAAATCAAACAAACAAACGACACAAATAACAAAAATTAAAGACGAGCACCAATTTGTTAAAAACAATATTTTAAAAGTTGCGAGCAGCATACCTGCAGCAACAACATATTTATCTTGCGGTACCAAGGTAAAAGTTGGTAAATTAAAACAATCAAACGAAAACGACAAAGATTTAGAATCAAATAGTGCTCTTGTGGGAAAGAGAAAAAGTTTGACAATTGTGCAAATTAAAAATAAAAAATTTAAAAAGATACAATTGTTGCTCACAGTATACCTGCAACAGCAACAAAATTTTAATCATTGCGAGCAGTATACCTGCAACAGCAACAAATTTTTAAACGTTGCGAGCAGTATACCTGCAACTGCAACAAAATTTTAATCGTTGCGAGCAGTATACCTGCAACAGCAACAAATTTTTAAACGTTGCGAGCAGCAGACCTGCATCAACAACACATTTTTCAAGCGTTGCGACCGCCAGCAGTATACCTGCACTTAACGGAGAAGCGGTGCAAATGCCCTACTGGAGCATCAAAGGCGTAAGCGGTGCGACCCCAGCACTACCAATATTTTCACTATAAATCGGACTGAACCCCTACCCGAAGAGGCGGAACGGAAAAATTAATCAAACCGGCTAAGTAAAAGCACCCATGGCTGAGTAAGTCCATATATTTCATGTGTATATGTATATAAATATATTGCGGTAGCCCGGTAATTATACGAAAATAAAAGGAGACCTAGTTTTCCAACCCCCGTTACTTCGAAAAAATACAAGTTTTTTCAAACACCCCGTTAATCTCGAAAATTCCAGTTGCGCCTTGTTGAATTNACCAAAAAATTAAAAGGAGGCATAGATTTCCAACCCCCGTTACTTCGAAAAGAGACAAGTTTTTTCAAATACCCCATTAATCTCGAAAATTCCAGTTGCGCCTTGTTGAATTTAAAACTTATGCATATACATATATGTGTATATATGTTTATATGTACATATGTATGTATGCACATAGTAACAGCAAATTAGCTAGCATCATTAGGGCTATTCGCGATCCGGTGCAAATGGCCTAGCATCATTGCATTGCAAATTTGTATAGCAAATTATTTGCAATACACAAACAAAATACACGCATTTGCATTTGTCATGGCTTGGCAAATTTGCAATACCGAAAATCCATAGCATAAAAATGCTATGCATTGCATTCATAAAGAAAACTAAAGCTGATGCACAAAAATTGTTTTGCAAAAGCTTTACCATGACAGTTTAATAAAGGTCGCTCACAATCCGTAGCATATTTCTGCAATTGCATAAATTTGTCAGCTCTTATGCACCGAACCGCGAATAGCCCTATTGACTTTGCGAAAGTCGTACGGTAAAAGTCCTGTTATTTGCACCCAGCTCTGCCGAAATTACAGCAGATTCTCATATTCACGACATAAATTTGTACATAGTTACTTACATATAGATATTTTAATTTACATATGTATGTAGGCAAATATATCAGGCGGTAACCAAAACCAGCGAAAAATATTTGAGCGTAACTGTTTTTCATGTGTACATACATATGTACATGCATACAACTCCCACTCACTGTTTCTGAGGACGTTTTAACTCATTGTTCTGAAGCTAGCAAAATCGCAGCGTTAGCAAACATATTCACATACTTAATTGCCTATTTTCTCTATTCTCGCTCTATAGCAATGTCCCTGTAACTCGTACAGACTCTTAAGCGCAATATCAATTGCACTTAACAATCAAATAAAAATAAAAAGGGCGGAGTTTATTTGTACAGTGGGCCGCTGCTGACCATAACTTGCACTAGAGTACAGTGGTACGAAAATCAAGTAATTCAACCCAAAATTAACACCCACATCACCCAATAAATCAAATAAAAACGCAAAGAAGCGGATTAAGGCCAATATATATATTTATAAAAAAAAAACAATAATAATACTTTTACCATAATTACAATTACGTATAGTGAACCTATATACAAACATACTAGTACATAGCTACGACGGCTCAAAATAAAATAGCGAAAGAATAGTCGAGCGCGACTGTACCGCGTTGCAGCTGTATATAATCGTATACGCTAATCTCCCAATCATTGTTATATCCTAATTCGCATATTTAACTCACAACATGTACATTAATATATGTTTCTGACCCTTTAATCCAGCCGTCTTTTCATATTGAGTGTACCGGCAACTTGCTCACACTCTAATATACGCATACACTCAATATTAATTCCACTCAATTTTAAATAAAATAAACAAAAAGGCGGAGCTTATTGGCACAGTGGGCCGGAGCTGACAAAATATCGCACTTGAGTACAGTGGTACAAAACTGAACGATTTTTACAAAAAACCCAACCCCATAAAGAAAGCGAAATTAAAGCTAAGTATAGGCACCGTCTTAAACCATAGAATATCGACTCAGACCCACCCCTAAAATATTTTGGTTTAAATAATAAACTCTTACTCTACCCATTTAATAAAATTTCGCCCAACAAAATGCCGCAAGTTAAGGATACCCCAACTGAAAAAACGAAAAAAAATTACTGTCTCCAAAAATTTATTTTCGAAAGCAATAGGCTGAAGATTTTTTGTTCAAAATGGTCACCGTCCTTAGCCACTGACCAAACCGAAACCTTACTTGAGGTCGAAATCCAACAACTGGACAACAACTGGGACAGCCTTTTAAAAGCTTACGAAGCAATATTCATGGACGATGATCACCCAGAAGTCAGTGGCTCAGTAGAACAAAAATACTGCAAATGCTCGGAGAGCTACCAAACCTGCAAGTCCCAAATGTTGGAAGCATTGCAACTTTTTAGAGTTAATACGACCCCTCAAACTACCCAGCAAACATTCAATACGACTTTTACCCCAAACCCTTCTGCCTCCAACGAGGTTTATCTCAAGGTACCACCGTGCGACACAGAAGTATTCCACGGTGGCTACGAAAACTGGCCGGCGTTTAGAGACATGTTTACGGCAGTCTATATAAAACACCCCAAATTAACCCCCGCTCAAAAGTTGTACCATTTGCGATATAAGACAAAGGGACAAGCAGGACTTATTGTAAAACAATACCCTCCTACCGACGAAAACTTTGCGCTTGCATGGGAAGCTTTAAAATCACGTTACGAAAACCCAAGAATTCTAGTGGATAACCAACTCAAAACCCTACTAAATTTGCAGCTCGTTTACGGAGAAAGTGGCGAGCAATTACAAAAGCTACAAACAACAATTAATAATTGCCTCTCCACTCTTGCATCACAAAAAATTTCTACGAAGGACTGGGATCCCATTCTTGTGTACTTGTGTTCATCGAAACTACCAAGTGAGACACTTTCCCTGTGGGAGCAATCACTCAGCTCTCGGAAAGAGTTGCCACTATGGTCAGAGATGAACAAATTCCTCACTTGCAGGTACGAAGTGGTTGAACGGCTTGGTACGTATCGACCGACTAAACCCAAACCACAGTTTACCCCCTTCAACCCTAGAGCTGGCAGTCACAGCTCCACATTTATTAATAAAAATCGCACCCAAAACTTCCACGTAGATTCCGGGAAACCAGTTTCATGCAAGCTGTGCAACTCCAATCACGCAATGAAACTTTGCGTTAGATTCAAGAATCTCTCTGTACCTGATCGTCTCAAATTCGTACGTGAGCACAAGTATTGTGAAAACTGCCTCTCTTGTTCACACTTAAAAGGTCAATGTCAGAGCAAATTTACCTGTGTATACTGCCAACAACGTCATCACTCATTACTCCATTTTCAAGCAAACCAGCAAAACTCGAAAACTAACTCAAAACCCCAATCATCGACGACGCAGGCAACAACCACAGTGGAAATAGCGGACGACATGCCCTCCACGTCAACAGGAATCGTTCACACCCCACCAAACCACAAAAAAGCAGTCAACAAAGTTTCAACCAACTTGTCGTGCAGCAAAGGAACCACCCTATTACCCACAGCCATGGTACCAATTTACTTCGCGGGAGAATATCACCAGATCCGAGCAATGATAGACCAAGGCTCACAAAAAACCTTTGTCACGTCTCGGATCCAAAAAATATTAAATTTACCCACCAAAGAAACCCATTATGAAATATCGGGAATGGGAGGGCTAGTGGTCCAAAACTCGAAAAATGTTTGCGAGTTAACCCTTTGTTCTGCGGACTTAAAGCAAAAAATTCAAACCCAGGCAATTATTTTACCCCACCTGACCCATTTTCTACCCAGTCTCAAGGTGTCATACGTAAACCTTCCAGAATTAGCGACTTTAACTTTAGCAGACCCTAATGGTTTTACTCCATCTCGAATCTATATGGTCATTGGGAGCGACGTTATACCCCAAGTTCTCACACAAGGACTATATCATGTTGCAGACGGCACACTCCTGGCGCAGAACACGATATTCGGATGGATAATTAGCGGACCAATAGCTGAAAAGGTGACGTCATTCACGACCCAAGTCATGGAACCCTCGAACGATGCTCTCAATACGCTATTGATGAAATTCTGGGAGCAGGAGGAAGCATACCCTACCAAAACCCGTTCAAGGGAGGATGAATACTGCGAGAACCGGTATGTAGCGACCACAACCCGACAAGAAAATGGAAGATACGTTGTAAAACTACCTTTCAAGCAAGAATTTCCTACCACAACAGCACTTGGCCATTCTCGTCCGGTAGCACAACAGCAGTACTTAAGCGTAGAGAGTACGCTGCAACGAAAGCCAGAACTGCGCGACAAATATAACGAAATGCTAGAGGAGTACGTAACACTAGACCATATGACACCTTCCTCAGCCACTGAAATAATTAGAGAAGGAAAGTATTTCTCGTTTTATCTCCCCCATCATGCTGTCTTAAAACCCGACAGCAAGACCACAAAAGTTCGCGTTGTATTCAATGCCTCCAAAATGTCCCATTCTGGTCACTCTTTAAATGATGTGCTACACACAGGCCCCGAAGTTCAGAACGACTTAATGGTAGTGATATTAAATTGGCGACTCTATAAGTTTATTTTTAACGGTGACATTGAGAAAATGTACCGCCAAATACTCGTTGACGAAGAAGACCAAGATTTTCAACGAATTCTATTTCGAAGAACCCCGAGCTCGCCGATTCAAGACTTTAAACTCAAGAAAGTCACCTGTGGAGTTAACTGCGCCCCTTATTTAGCAATTAGGACTCTCCATCAGTTAGCAGAAGACTCAAAGAGCTCATTTCCTCTCGCCCATAATATTTTACTACGAGAAACCTACGTAGACGACATACTGTCGGGGGGCCACGATATACAGTCCACTTTTAAATCGATGTCACAAGTGATGGATGCTTTAAGGTCAGCAGGATTTCCTTTACGGAAAATTACAGCAAATCACCCCAGCTTACTTAAATCAGTCCCCGATTCTGCTCTGTTATACGTAGATTTCTTAAAGTTTCAAGACGCAAGTTCTACAAAAACCCTAGGAATACAATGGAACGCTCTGACTGACACCTTTTCCTACTCTTATGACCCCATTCCTGCTGAGAACGCAAAAACTAAGAGACAAATTCCGTCAGCGGTAGCGAAACTGTTCGACCCGGCAGGATGGCTATCGCCAATAATGGTCATGGCGAAAATCCTCCTCCAACAACTCTGGATGGAAGGGACCGGGTGGGATGAAGCGGTAAAACCAGGCTCTCCAACAAAATGGAACTCATTCCGAGAAAGCCTTCCAGCAATAGAAGACATAAAAATACCCAGGTGGGTGCAGTTCACGCCAAAGCAGTACATTGAATTGCATGGATTTTCGGACGCCTCCGAAAAGGCATTCTGTGCCTGCGTCTACATAAGAGTCCAACTCGGCGAAAACTCGTTCGCGTCCTCACTACTTGCCGCAAAAAGCAAGGTTGCACCCCTTCAGACCGTAAGTCTGCCCCGCTTGGAACTCTGCGGAGCGGTTTTACTCTCAAAACTGAGTAAGCAAATCCGATCCGAACTCAATCTGCCCTCTCATGAGTTAATCCTTTGGACAGATTCCGCGATCGTGCTGGCCTGAATGGAGAAGCCTCCACATACGTGGAAAACATATGTGGCTAACAGAACTTCCCAAATTGTGGAAAATGTAAATAATGCCCCTTGGCGCCACGTTCCCAGTCACGATAACCCTGCCAATTTAGGCACCCGGGGGTGCAAACCTCAAGATCTTGCCGCAAGCACTCTCTGGTGGAAAGGTCCAGCCTGGCTATGCAAGGCCCACACACACTGGCCGTCTAACACCAGAGCTTCAACTATTAACCCTCCAGAGGAGAGACGAATCGAAATTTTTCATACCCTAGACAGCACGAATATACTCGAAAGATTCTCTTCTTTCCCACGCGCACTCAGAGTCATTGCGTATATGTATCGTTTCATAAACCATACCAAAGGGCTACCCATCTCCAACGTGCTTATATTATCCCAGGAGGAACTCAATCAAGTGAAGTACAAGCTGATAGCTAAAACGCAACGAAATCATTACGGAGAAGCGATATCGTTACTTGAGTCCTCGAAGCCACTCAGCAAGAAGAGCCCTCTGCTCACCCTAAATCCGATGCTCGACAATGCAGGCCTAATGCGTGTAAATGGACGCCTTAAATATGCCGCACTAAGCTACAATGAGAGGCATCCTATAATAATACCCGATAACTCCATATTTTGCTCTCTTCTCCTAGATTTTCTACACACAACATTGCTTCATGCTGAGAAACAACTCATGATCCGGATGATACAACAGGAATACTTCATCCCACGCCTGAAGCAGAAGGTCAAAAATGCATTTTTCACTGCAAACCATGCACAATATACAAACAGCGGATGAAATCCCAAATAATGGCAGCATTACCCCCTGAAAGAACCACCTTCACTCTCCCGTTTCACACTACTGGCGTTGACTTCGCAGGCCCATTCCTTATCAAAACGTCACCGCTTCGAAAAGCGTCGTACACAAAGGCATATGTATGTGTTTTTGTGTGTTTTTCTACCAAGGCCATTCATTTAGAATTGTGCTCCGACTTGACTACGGAAGCGTTCAAAGCGGCTTTTACCCGATTCACTGGCCGTCGTGGCCTGCCCCACAAGATTTTATCGGACAACGGAAAGACGTTTGTGGGAGCACAGCGAGCCCTAAAAAAGGACTTCGCTCTTTTCTTAAAGGAAGCGGCCTCTGATTTCGCAGAAACATGTGCGTTGCATGGATTCTCCTGGCACTTCATCCCACCATATGCCCCTCATATGGGTGGCCTTTGGGAGGCGGCCGTTAAAAGTTTTAGAACGCATTTCACCAAAGTTGCCGGAAATCAAAAATTCTCTTTCTAAGAGTTCGCAACCCTATTAGTTCGAATTGAAGCGGTTCTAAACTCCAGACCTCTCTCTCCCATGAGACAGGACCCGCAAGATTTATTGGCACTTACTCCCGGGCATTTTATACGAGGAGCTACCATTGTCTCACCACCGGAACCGGATGCCAAAGAATTTTCACTCATAAATAAGTGGCAGAGACTTAAGGTTCTTCATCATCAGTTCAGCGTACGATGGAAGAACGAGTATCTACACGACTTACAACAAGAAGGAGATTTGGTTGTTGTTAAAGATGACTGGCTGCCTCCGACCGGGTGGCGACTGGGTCGCATCACACACTTGCATCCCGGCCCCAATGAAAACATTCGGGTTGTAGATATAAAAACCCAGCAGGGAATCATAACTCGAAACATACATAAATTGTGCGTGCTCCCCCCTGCCTAACGTTAGGATACTCACCAAACCCGACATAATACTCTAATTAAATTTATGCTACCTATCCTACCCAACTCCCATTGTTCTACCCGTAGAATATATAACCCATGCGTATATGTACTTCTACTCATTACAAAGCCTCACAATATACGCTGACATAGTACTAAAGTCTCTCCTCAATACGTATATTTACAGATCACGAAAGGACTCCCCCAAGTGCCGACTGTGTGGCCGACTCCACGCGCTGCGCTTGTGTACCGCATTCCGCGCTATGGACGCCCACGACCGCTATGAGTGTGCACGCTTGCACAAATATTGCGTGAATTGCTTGGCGACTTCACACTCCACCGGAGCCTGCGACTCGGACGAAAGCTGTCATCGATGTGGCTTAGGGCACCACACCCTACTTCATCGAGAGAAGCGGAGCACCACGCGCCAGAAGAAGGGAAGTGTTAGAGCCGAGCTGCACAGCCGTTCTGCTCAGCAAAGGGCTCGGAGGTTGCGGCGACTGATTGCCGAAGCCCGAGACATCATGGACAAACTGGAAAAGGAGCTGCTGCACTTGGCACCAAGGCAGGCGGGGCGCCATGTTGGAGACATGAGCCCTTAACCTTTTGATTCGTGCCCATTTTAATTTCATCTGGCCAGGCGGGTACCAGAGTAGTTGGCAACGCGCGCCTTGCCCGATCCGCCCACGACCGATTTAGTATTTTAATTGCTCAACAACCGCCCAAGCGACAACATCACCATATCAAATTCGCCTAAACTCGTGCATCTCCATAGATGTATATCAATTGAACTCTACCGTGTAATCACAGGGAACTAATAAACCAGAATTTATATTTGAATTTGTACTAAACAAATCCCTCAATCTTTTTCTTTGTGCGCTCTGCACAGTCGGATTCAAACCCCAAAGGTAAACAGTTAGTATAGGTGGTGCCACGCCCCCTTTTCCGAATTCGGGGAAACTTAACACAAACCATCTGCATAATAGGCCGACTATGCCGTATAAATTTGGTTGAGATCTTGCACTTATTTTTTATTTATAAGATGGGATTGGTAACGACAACTAAAGTAGTTATGAAAGGTCAAAGGTCAAATGTGGCGCTTTTTTCAAACCCATATATCTCGAAAACCATCGCACGGATTCTAAATGATGACATTAAATAGGAAATGTGAGTGGCTTTAATTACATATAAAAATATTATATATAACTTCTTACATTTTAGCAAAAATGCAATTTATGTAAAAAAATACAAACAATTTTAAACAAATAAATTTTTCTTTAAAAAGTGGCGTATTAATTACAGTTAAAAGTCTCATTAGTAAATAGTGCACAAATCAAGCTTTCGTTTGATATACAACATGTTGTGTTTAATCCTCGCAAGTCGGAGTATTTAAAAAAATAACTCTGGCCTGACCAATGCCAGCTACGCTATCCACAGTATTTTTGCGCAAAACATTTTTCTTAGTAAGGGTTATAATCCTTAGTAAGGGTTATAATCCCTTAGTGCGTCCGAAAGCCGCCAACGCAAAAGGTGTTCTGGCAAAAGGTGTTGCCCCCTCTTCTTCTCGCTCATCTGCGCCCATGCCCCGACGGAAGAGAAGGATGAGGCATCCAAGGATCTCTTCTATGAGCGCTTGGAGCGCACGTACGAGCGCTGCCCCCGTCATGATATCAAAATCGTGCTTGGCGACTTCAATGCCAGGGTGGGCAAGGAAGGGATCTTTGGAACCACCGTCGGAAAATTCAGCCTCCACGACGAAACGTCCGACAACGGATTGAGGCTGATCGACTTCGCCGGGGCCCGAAACATGGTAGTATGCAGTACTAGGTTCAAGCATAAAAAGATCCATCAAGCTACCTGGCTGTCTCCGGATCGAAAAACGAGAAACCAAATCGATCATCTTGTGATAGACGGAAGGCACGCTTCCAGTGTTTTAGACGTACGCACACTCCGAGGCCCAAACATCGACTCGGACCACTATCTTGTTGCAGCCAAGATACGCACCCGCCTCTGTGCAGCAAAAAATGTGCGCCCAAATATGCAAGGAAAGCTTAACGTCGAAAAGCTGCAATCACAACAGACAGCCAGCGCTTTCGCTACTCGACTCTCACACCTGCTCTCAGAGAGCACTCTTCAACAAACCGACATATGCGAGCAGTGGAACCACATTTCCCGCTCATTAAGTACCGCCGCCGAAGAAGTAGTCGGATTTCAGCGAGCCCGAAAGAACAACTGGTACGATGAGGAGTGTCAGGAAGCTGCAGAGAAAAAAGATGCCGCCTACAGGGCCACGCTGCGATCGGGCGCAACGCGCGCTATGTGGGACCGCTATAGGGATCTGAAGAGGGAAGCGAGACGTATTTGCCGCAACAAGAAGAGAGAGGCCGAAATACGTGAGTGCGAAGAGCTTGAAATGCTGGCCGACAGGAGGAATGCCCGAAAATTTTACCAGAGAGTTAGGCGACTTACGGAAGGTTTAAAGACCGGGGCGCACTCCTGTAAGAACAATAATGGCGACCTAGTAACTGATGTCCAGAGCGTACTTAAATTATGGAGGGAACACTTTTCCGCCCTACTAAATGGTAGCAGCACGGAAAGTTGTGGAGAAGAAGAACCCGAGCCCGCAGTCGATGATGACGGAGTCGACGTTCCACCGCCTGACTATGACGAGGTACGTATAGCAATAACGCGGCTGAAAAACAACAAAGCCGCTGGAGCTGACAGCCTGCCAGCTGAGCTATTCAAGTACGGCGGCGAGGAGTTGATAAGGTGCATGCATCAACTCTTGTGCAGAATATGGTCAGATGAACGCATGCCCGACGACTGGAATTTAAGTGTGCTCTGCCCAATCCACAAGAAAGGTGACCCCGCCATTCGCGCCAACTACCGCGGGATCAGCCTTCTAAGCATAGGTTACAAGGTCTTATCGAGCGTATTGTGTGAAAGACTGAAGCCCACCGTCAATGAACTGATTGGGCCTTATCAGTGTGGCTTTAGACCTGGCAAATCCACCATAGACCAGGTATTCACAATACGCCAAATCTTGGAAAAGACCCGCGAGAAAAGGATCGACACTCACCACCTATTTGTCGACTTTAAAGCCGCTTTTGACAGCACTAAAAGGAGTTGCCTATACGCCGCTATGTCTGAATTTGGCATCCCCTCAAAACTCATACGGCTGTGTAAAATGACGTTGAGCAATACCACCAGCTCCGTCGGAATTGGAAAAGACCTCTCCGAGCCGTTCGCCACAAAACGGGGTTTCAGACAGGGCGACTCCCTTTCATGTGACTTCTTTAATCTGATGTTGGAGAAGATAATAAGAGCTGCAGAACTGAACCGCTCAGGAACAATTTACTACAAGAGCGTGCAATTGCTGGCTTATGCCGATGACATCGACATCATCGGTAACAAAAACCGCGAAGTCTGTTCTGCCTTTTCCAAGTTGGATAGGGAAGCAAAGCGCATGGGTCTGGTGGTAAACGAGGACAAGACGAAGTATCTCCTGTCATCAAACAAACAGTCAGCACATTCGCGCCTTGGCACCCACGTCACTGTTGACAGTTACAATTTCGAGAAAGTAGAGAATTTCGTTTACTTGGGAACCAGCATTAACACCGATAATAATGTCAGCATTGAAATCCAACGTAGAATCACTCTTGCCAACAAGTGCTACTTTGGACTGAGTAGGCAATTCAGGAGTAAAGTCCTCTCTCGACGTACGAAAACCACGCTCTATAAGTCACTCATCATGCCCGTGCTGGTATATGGCGCAGAAGCATGGACAATGACAACATCCGATGAGGCGGCTCTTGGGGTGTTTGAGAGAAAGATTTTGCGGAAGATTTACGGTCCTTTACGCGTTGGCGACGGCGAGTACCGCAGACGATGGAACGATGAGCTGTATGAGCTTTACAACGATATGGACATAGTGCAGCGAATTAAAATACAGCGGCTCCGCTGGCTTGGTCATGTCGTTCGAATGGACACCGACGCTCCAGCTCTGAAAGTATTCAACTCGGAACCCGCTGGTGGTAGCAGAGGAAGAGGGAGGCCCCACTGCGATGGAAAGATCAGGTGGAGAAGGGCTTGGCTTCACTTGGCGTTTCCAATTGGCGTCAGTTGGCACAGAGGAGAAACGACTGGCGTGCTTTGCTGAACTCGGCCAAAATCGCTTAGGCGCTTACAGCGCCAAAAAAGAAGAAGAAGATGGGAGGTGCCACGCCCTGTTTTCCAATACCGCCCATATTTCTCCATGAGTATGGAATTATTTGATATACCTCTATACCAATTTCCAGTACTCTGCCACCAATATTTCAAGAGATATACAACATAAAAGTTTTAGTTAGCATGAGAGGTGCCACACCCCCTTTTACGAATTAGGGCAAACTTCACATAAGCTATCTGCATGATAGCCTGAATATGCCGTATAAATTTGGTTGAATTCGGTGAAGCTGTTCTCAAGTTATAAGCTCACACCAAAAACATGTACTTATTTGTATACATAAGATACATACATATGCCACGCCCCTTTTCCAAATTTGGGAAAACTACACATAAAATATCTGCATGATGGCCCGAATATGCCGCATAAATNGAAAATATCTGCAGGATGGCCCGAATATGCTATATAAATGTGGTTAAATTCGGTGAAGCCGTTCTCAAGTTATAAGCTAACTCACAAATTTGTTATACATAAAATGGAGGCTCCACGCCCCCTTTTCCGAATTCAAGCAAACTTCACATAAACCATCTGCATGATAGCCCGAATTTGCCGCATAAATTTGGTTGAATTCGGTGAAGCCGTTCTCAACCACACCAAAAACGTGTGCTTCTCTACGCCAAATATTGAAAAATTTATGAAAAATCCTGGAATTTTTCTATATGATTTTGTTTTACTATATTGCAGCCATGTTTATACTTGACTTACTTTATCCGAAGAAAAAATAAACACAGCACATCATAGCAACAATTTTTCACTAGGGGTATTCTCTGAGTCTTGCAAAGCCCTTGAACGGTGCACGGATTGCACGGTTAAAACCGGTTTTCGTATGGGACAGCTTTGCAAACCGTGCAATCCGTGCACCGTTCAAGGGCTTTGCAAGACTCAGAGAATACCCCTACTATGTTTTCGATTTTTCATGTATCTGCTGTTGTACCATATACGTGGTCATGTGAAAGACATAAACTGTCATATATCATGAACCGCTGCACCGAATTCGGGCGCACTTCACATAACCCATCTGCATGATAGTCCGAATATACCGTTTAAATTTGGTAGAATTCGTGCAACAATTAAGGCCTAAATTGGTGAAAAGGTTCTTAATTGCCAATAAGGTGCCTGTTTGAACATAGTCTAAGCCCTTCGAAATTTTCTGCTGGGATATGCGTTACAGCTTCGCAAATTTTACCCCTACCGAAACCAGGGGTGTATACACATCAAAAAGTGCAGAAAAAATAGCGGAAAATAACCAAATGCTTCAGCAGTTAGTTCAGTTATAACCCTGAAAATACATGATGACGAAGTAACACAAAACAACACGAAACCAACTAAACGTAAAAACTGATTTTAAGTACAAGCTGTATTTCTGCAAAACCTACAAAGAACTGCAAGAAAGTTATGATGTTTACGAATGTGTTGCTGAAAGCAGAACCGGTGAAAAAGCTGAGAAGCAGAAACAATCATTTACGAAAAGTTGGCAAATACAGGCAAATAACAAAAGAAAGCAGAACTGCTATAATTTTGGTTCGGTAGACCATTTACGCAAAGATTGCAAAGTGAGTACAAAATGTTTTCGTTGCAATCAGAGTGGCCATATGTCAAGAGCTTGTCCAAATTCAGCGAAATAAACAACCTGGAGGTAAATTGCTTGGTTGACACGGCCGCTGACGTCTCGATCCTAAGACGACATAATTGCAGCAAAATGAACATAAGCGGTCTACAGGGCACCGCCTCTAACCTACGAGGTTTGGGTAATAAACTTATTGTTTCCGTAGGGTGTTTTGTAGCAGACGTTGAAGTTGATGGTGCGCAGACGGTACAAAAACTTGTTGTGGTGGTCGACAGAGACGCATTATTTGTTTACGCCTTTATTAGCAAATTTAATTTCATATCGACGTTGGGCGGATATAAGTTTTTGCCTCTGCTGGGGGAAGAAACTTTCGACAATACAAATCAGCGCATATAATTTAGTAGAAACATATAATGATTTTGATGTACCCCTACAGTACAAGCAATATGTGCGCTTATTGATAGAGAGCTACCAACCGGCCGAAGTTACTGCCGAGTGCCCAGTTAAATTAAAGATAATACCCGACGGAAACATAGTACCTTTTCGACATTCGTCAAGTCGCGTTCCTGTGACCGAAACCGAAACATTACGCAGACATTGTACGGCAGCCCACCTCAAATTTCGCCAACCGTATCGTTGTGGCGAAGAAAAAAGACGGCACCTATCGGATATGCATTGATTTTCGCAAATTAAATACAATGGTACTGAAAGACTGTTTAACGGTACCAGTTATGGATGACGTGCTCGAAAAGCTAGAGAAAGCGAAGTATGTCACTGTAATGGATTTTGGAAAACGGCTTTTTCCACGTACCAATTGAGGAAAGTAGCCGCAAATGTATTTATTTATCTCAGTCTTGGAATACAGATTATTCTTAGACTACTCAGCTAACACTAATTAAGTGCTACTAAAACTTACAAATTAAGATAAATTTGAGTTCAATCGCGCTCCGTTCGGGTTTTGAAACTCACCCGCCGTTATCATACTTTTCATAAACCATGTGTTTCAAGGTCTCATGACCAAGGATATACTAGATTTGTACATGGATGATATTATCATTCATGAAGTGACGGCGGACGAATGTCTTGCGAAGATGGACAATGGCCTGAAAATAAAATGAAAGAAATGCCACTTTCCGCAGACGAAGATTCCCTTCTTGGGCCACACGATTGGAAATGGTAAAATATGGCCTGCAAGGAGAAAACAAGTGCCGTCAGCAAATTTCCAGTTCGTTGAAATGCTAAAGCCGTGCTTTCTTGGGACTGACAGGTTTTTTTCGCAAGTTTGTGAAGGACTACGCCCGTGCTTCCCGACCGCTGACAAAGCTGCTTCGCAAAGATACAGATTTGCAAATGGGTGTAGCGGAGCTGAATGCATGATGTCTTAGTTCGAGAACCTGTGCTGAAAACATACGACAGATAAGCTAGTACTGAATTGCACACAGATGCGTCAAAAGACGGATTTAGTGCAGCGCTACTCCAGTGGGAAGAGTGCTCCATCTCGTTTTCTTCTGCAGCAAAAAGTCAACTGAAACGGAGGCGCGTCAGCACAGCTATATCCTAGAAGCAAAAGCAGTTTTCTTGGCAGTGAAAAAATTCCGTCACTATCTGCTAGGAATTTCATTCAAGCTAGTAACAGACTGTGCTGCTTTTAAGCAGACGATGAGCAAAAGGGATGTCCCACGTGAGGTGGTACAATGGGTTATTTATTTGCAAGATTTTAGATTTGAAATCGAACATCGTGCGGGTGTGCAACTTAAACATGTTGACTGTCTTAGCCGTTCTTCTTCTCTATTTTGGCGCTGTAACCGCCTAAGCGATTTTGGCCGAGTTCAGCAAAGCACGCCAGTCGTGTCTCTTCTGTGCCAACTGACGCCAACTGAAGCCAAGTCCTTCTCCACCTGATCTTTCCATCGCAGTGGGGGCCTCCCTCTTCCTCTGCTACCACCAGCGGGTTCGGAGTTGAATGCTTTCAGAGCTGGAGTGTCGGTGTCCATTCGAACGACATGGCCAAGAAAGCGGAGCCGCTGTATTTTAATTCGCTGCACTATGTCCATGTCGCTGTAAAGCTCATACAGCTCATCATTCCATCGTCTGCAGTACTCGCCGTCGCCAAAGCGTAAAGGCCCGTAAATCTTCCGCAAAACCTTTCTCTCGAACACTCCAAGAGCCGCTCATCGGATGTTGTCATTGTCCATGCTTCTGCGCCATATACCAGCACGGGCATGATGAGTGACTTATAGAGCGTGGTTTTCGTACGTCGAGAGAGGACTTTACTCCTGAATTGCCAACTCAGTCAGTTGTTGGCAAGAGTGATTCTGCGTTGCATTTCAATGCTGACTGGTTCCCAAGTAATCGAAATCCTCTACTTTCTCGAAATTCTAACTGTCAACAGCGATTTGGGTGCCAAGGCGCGAATGTGCTGACTGTTTGTTTGATGACAGGATATACTTCCTCTTGTCCTCGTTTACCACCCAACCCATTCGCTTTGCTTCCTTATCCAATTTGAAAATGTCAGAACAGACTTCGCGGTTTTTGTTACCGATGATGTCGATGTCATCGACATAAGCCAGCAATTGCACGCTCTTATAGTAAATTGTTCCTGAGCGGTTCAGTTCTGCAGCTCTTATTATCTTCTCAAACATAAGATTAAAGAAGGCACATGAAAGGGAGTCGCCCTATCTTAAACCCCGTTTTGTGGCGAACGGCTCGGAGAGGTCTTTTCCAATTCTGACGGAGCTGGTGGTATTGCTCAACGTCATTTTACACAGCCGTATGAGTTTTGAGGGGATGCCAAATTCAGACATAGCGGCGTATAGGCAACTCCTTTTAGTGCTGTCAAAAGCGGCTTTAAAGTCGACAAATAGGTGGTGAGTGTCGATCCTTTTCTCGCGGGTCTTTTCCAAGATTTGGCGTATTGTGAATACCTGGTCTATGGTGGATTTGCCAGGTCTAAAGCCACACTGATAAGGCCCAATCAGTTCATTGACGGTGGGCTTCAGTCTTTCACACAATACGCTCGATAAGACCTTGTAACCTATGCTTAGAACGCTGATCCCGCGGTAGTTGACGCGAATGGCGGGGTCACCTTTCTTGTAGATTTTGCAGAGCACACTTAAATTCCAGTCGTCGGGCATGCGTTCATCTGACCATGCACAAGAGTTGATGCATGCACCTTATCAACTCCTCGCCGCCGTACTTGAATAGCTCAGCTTGCATGCTGTCAGCTCCAGCAGCTTTGTCATCAGGCGGTGGAACGTCGACTCCGTCATCATCGACTGCGGGCTCGAGTTCTTCTTCTCCACAACTTTCCATGCTGCTACCACTTAGTAGGGCGGAGAAGCGTTCCCTCCATAATTTAAGTATGCCCTGGACATCGGTTACTTGGTCGCCATTGTTTTTCTTACAGGAGTACGCCCAGGTATTGAGACCTTCCGTAAGCCGCCTAACTCTCTGGTAAAATTTTCGGGGATTCTTCCTGTCGGCCAGCATTTTAAGCTCTTCGCACTGACGTATTTCGCCCTCTCTCTTCTTATTGCGGCAGCAGTTACGAGGTGCTCAAGAAGTTACAAGATTGGTTTGCCATTTTGGGCATCCATATCAAATAATCAGTGATGGCGGTTGAAGAGTATGCAAAAACCATTGGTGTTAAACATGTGTGGAGCACAGCTGAAGTGCCTCAAGGAAACGGCCAAATAGAACCCGTCAATCGCTCAGTGCTGGCGATCATAGCAAAACTGTCTTCCGAGGAGTCATCGGAATGGTTCGAAGTCCTACCGAAAGTGCAAGCAACGATTAACGCTTATGTTCATTCATCGACAAAAAGGTCTCCGTTTGAGGTAATATTCGGGGTATGGATGAAAACCGGGTGTGATAGCCTTATATAGAAATGTTTGAACAAGACATATACGAGAATTTCGATGTCGAAAGGCAGCGATTGCCGAAAGAGGCAAAAGGCGAGATTCAACGGCCACAGGCGGCCTATAAACAGCAATTTGATACAAAACGGAAGGCCGAGTATGATTATCAAGTTGGAGACTTGGTCGCCATTCGTCGCACGCAATTCGTTGCTGGAAAACAACTGGCAAGCGAATACTTGGGCCCATACGAGATTACGAAAGTAAAACGGATTTCAAGATATGATGTTCGAAGAGCCGCAAACGTAGAGGGAGCTGTCAACACATCAACTAGCTGTGACAACATGAAACTTTGGAAGTATGTTGTTGACAATAATGAGGAGTGGTCATCTGAGGCAGCAGAGAACGTATATTTATAGAGAAGGTCCAAGAACGAATCAGCGTGGAAACTGTCAAATACCAACAATACTGGCGAAGCGCATTTTAAGAGCGGCAAGCCAGAGACAATCGAATTTTAACAGAGCCCAGCCAGAAGCAAAATAAATTTAACAGAAATTGTCTCATCAAAGCAAATGCATATTTTTCTTGTTAGACATGCAATGCTGATGGCTTTTTACGTTTTTACAACGCTCTTATTGTTCTTTAAATTGGTTAATTATTTAAAATAAATGCATGCATAGGTCGAAATATGTAATATGTACATATTGTGTACATGCATATTTATGCGAGAGATACAATTTCGTGAATCTAAAATGTGAAAAATGTGCAATTGGCAAATTCGTAGGCGATTTGCCGTCCGCATTTGAGTTGAAAAAATCGACTTTTACTTTTTTACCCATTCATATGGTAGATGCTACGCTATTTTCAATGCAACAAACCTTAGTTTTTCCTCAAATTCACTTTAAATATGGACACATTGACCAAAACACGCAAATGCGCACTGTTTGGTGATTTGATGTCGGCATTAAAAGCGAAGAAAATCGGTTTTTATATTTTTAACGATTCTAATGGTAGTTAATAGGTACGCTATTTTCAATGCAACAAACTGCAGTTTTCTAGCTGCGTTAGTTTTCTCACAAATCCACTTCAAAGATGGATACATTGACAAAAAACGTACAAATGCATTGTTTGCACTGCACGTGTTATTTCAAAGTTGTTTTTGTCGAAAAGTTATTTATATTGAGAAAAACTGTGCATTATCATTTTTCACTGCTATNCATTACATCAGAGTAGCACAAAACTACTCCCAACATACTCCAATGACATTATCGTTATATTTTTCGTTTGTACACGCTTTTGTTCTTCACTTCGCAGATGCTTTTTTTGAAATTAATAAAAACCAGAAACAAAAATTAAAAATTACTTGTTGCCTCTGACGACATTCGAACCCGAACATGCTGGGAGATAAGAACTAACAGCTAGCATCTCTACACGTTCAGCTACAGCCAGACATGCAAATGTACTTTCAAATGCTTAACTTCAATCACATGTCGTTAAAACACGAGCAGTGATCGGGTTACAATAAGCTGGTGCAGAGACACGAGTTGGTCCGCTACAGCATGACAGAGGAGCACTTTTGTAAGTACTCCAATATACCACAAATAGACTACATGGTCCAACGATTTTTGCAGGGAAATAATGGGACATATTCATAGTTAAAATAAAGTCGACACTAAAGTTAGTTGCAGCCTTTTCACATCACTTTGAGTGGATTTGGCATCTGTGAAAAAAAGATGCAACTAACTTTCTTCTTATTTATTTCCATTAATTGATAACGTTTTTACATGCATACCTATATATGTATGTACATATGTATGTGCATATTGCTGCCAAAATGCTACGCACATACATACAAATGTACATATGTACAACTCACGGCAGCATACATACATATGCACATAATTACACGCATACTCAAATACAATAATAACTATTTCTTTCACAAACGCATGCGCGCATTTCTCAAGGCCAAGTAAATTCATTCATAAAAATAATCGCAGCACATCTCCCCGCAAATTCATCACCAACAAGCGCAACTTTTTCAATCCGACACAAAAATTCTAAAATCTTAAAATGAAGAAATCTCGGCCAGCCAAGTGAAAAGTGGCAACTATTTCTCTATATCCAGTAAAATAAGTTATCTCGAATTTTGGAAATTATTGGTAATATTTGGCAAAACACTCTATTTCTATGTTCCATATCAATATTTCAATCATTAACTAGTTTTTGATATGTAATTTTAATAAACATTAAATAAAAGAGTACGTTTTCAGCTGGAAAATACATTGATTTTTTTTAAATAAAATCAAAACTTCTAAAATCACAAAAATATGTGGTTTTATCGGAAGTTCACAGATATAACGTGGCAACTTAGCTCGTTTTCGTATTTTTCGGTCCGAAATTGTAAAATTTTTGTCCGTGACGCGCCACAATTTTTGTACAGGCGGGTCAATGTGCCTTGAACAAAATTTATATATATACAAAAAAATTATTTTATTTATTTTTTAATATTAAAATTTTCTATACTTCAAAGCGTTTATAAAAATATATTTACATATATGCACGGACGATTTTTAATATTTTTCAACCGTAAGCAAATCTTTAGTACCATAAAAGATTCAAACACATCAAGTACAAGCAATGCAATGTCCAAGCTAGTGCCACTCCACCGTGTGTACAAAATGCCAATTCCAGTTAGTGTTTAACCCATTTTAGCGGACATAGTTTTTTTAGTTTCAGCTGGTTCCAACTGTTAATGAAGCACAATTTTTATGGTTAATCTTGATGAAAGTTACACGTATCGTCGAGAACATGGTTACATGCAGAATTTTAAATTAATTAATATTATTCTCCACACAAAATTTACAAGTATTGCCCTATTAAATGCAAAGTTATGCGAAACGCAAAATATTTCGTAAACGTAGGGTTAATGGTTTCGCGCACGTGCAAATCTGGAGGCGATTCGCAGAAATTGAATAATTTGTGTGGATGGAAGCGGNAGTACGTTTTCAGCTGGAAAATACATTGATTTTTTTTAAATAAAATCAAAACTTCTAAAATCACAAAAATATGTGGTTTTATCGGAAGTTCACAGATNTAATTAGATATGTAAATGACAATGTGGGGGACAAATTACATGAGTAGCGAAGCTGCCACCCGTCCAATGGCAACTTCTTGCACTAGAAAAGATATGAAAACTGCATTATTTCCATAAATATTGAAAATATTGAAAAATTTCTCAAATAGTTTCGGCTTATATTAGCGAGATTTTTACTAATTGCTGGGAAAATCCGACGTTTTCTGATTTTTAGTATTTTTAAACAAAGTTTCCAAGTCGTAAACAATTAAAAACTGAATTATTTCCATAAATATCGAAAATATGAAAAAATTCATACAGACTTTCGACTTAGTTTTGTGAGATCTCAAAAAAAAAGGAAAATAAAACTTTTCAGTTTTTTTTTAATCCAATACCAATACAGTGTTTTACTTGAAAATAACACAAAAATTGGAAAATGTTATATAATATTTTTGATTTATTTTAACGTTGTGTGCACAAATCATCGAGAAGAAACTATTTTTTCCCCTTAAAAACTCTATTTACAAAAAAAATCGAATACCAATAAAGTCTTATAATTGAAAATCTAACAAAATATTACAAAAATCGAAAAATGCTATACAGTATATTTTGCTTCGCTGCCTTTATGCTTAAGTGCACATTTAAGATACCTACCCGNTGATTTATTTTAACGTTGTGTGCACAAATCATCGAGAAGAAACTATTTTTTCCCCTTAAAAACTCTATTTACAAAAAAAATCGAATACCAATAAAGTCTTATAATTGAAAATCTAACAAAATATTACAAAAATCGAAAAATGCTATACAGTATATTTTGCTTCGCTGCCTTTATGCTTAAGTGCACATTTAAGATACCTACCCGAAAATGCGCATCTGAGACATTATTTTTTAAATTTATAAGGAAACTGCTCTGATAGATGCATTCAACATACATGCACATTGGCGATACCTGCCTTAAAAATTATGCAACTAGTATCAATTATCAAAGAAAGTATTACGTTTACCTGCACTGGCCCTACAATTACCTTATTTTACAAGCTTTTATTTATTTTGCTCATATCGCAGAACAAAGAAAATGGCTTCAATTTATGTAGTTATAAAAATAATAAGAAACCATTCGAATAAAATTTCGCTTGCATTATTTTCTACGTGATAAGTGCTTTTCCATTATTTGGTTTCATAGGGATTCGGATAACTTCCTCATTGAAGTAGTAAAGAAAATTCGCTTAAGTGCCTTTTTCGGTTAGGTGCACAAGTTTTTCGTGCAAAGAAGGATGTGCAGCTAAGCAAAATATACTGTATAACCTTTTCGATTTATTTTCACAGTATTTGTCGGCCGCTGTGGTGTAGTGGTAAGCAGTGCGCGCTTCCACTCCACAATGCCTGGGTTCAAACCCTCGTCAAAGCAACATCGCAAAAATATAGAAAAAAGGTTTTTTTCTTAACAGCGGTCGTCCCTCGGCAGGCAATGGCAAACCTCCGAGTGTATTTCTGCCATGAAAAACAGCTTCTCATAAAAATACAATCGCCGTTCGGAGTCGGCGTAAAACTGTAGGTCCCTCCGCTTTGTGTGACAACATCAAGGCGCACGCCACAAATCGGAGGAGAAGCTCGGCCAAACACTAACATATGTGTAAGCGCCAATCTATTATTATTATTATTATTATTATTTGTGGAAATCACCGGGGAAAAGGATCTTTTTATCAAAAAATATTTTCACAAAAAAACACAAACACATGGGACTTTTCTATTTGCAATTATTAATAAAATATCACAAAAATCGGGAATGTTATATACTATTTTCGATTTAATTTCATGTTACTTGTACATATCATTGAAAAAAAATTTACTTTTTTTTACTTGGGTTTTCTATTTGAAAATTTTCCCAAAATATCACAAAAATCATCAATATTCATATCAACTATTAATAAAATATCACAAAAATCGGGAATGTTATATACTATTTTCGATTTAATTTCATGTAACTTGTACAAATCAATGAAAAAAAATTTATTTTTTTTTATTGGGTTTTCTATTTGAAAATTTTCCCAAAATATCACAAAAATCATCANTTTCGATTTATTTTCACAGTATTTGTCGGCCGCTGTGGTGTAGTGGTAAGCAGTGCGCGCTTCCACTCCACAATGCCTGGGTTCAAACCCTGGTCAAAGCAACATCGCAAAAATATAGAAAAAANTACAATCGCCGTTCGGAGTCGGCGTAAAACTGTAGGTCCCTCCGCTTTGTGTGACAACATCAAGGCGCACGCCACAAATCGGAGGAGAAGCTCGGCCAAACACTAACATATGTGTAAGCGCCAATCTATTATTATTATTATTATTATTATTTGTGGAAATCACCGGGGAAAAGGATCTTTTTATCAAAAAATATTTTCACAAAAAAACACAAACACATGGGACTTTTCTATTTGCAATTATTAATAAAATATCACAAAAATCGGGAATGTTATATACTATTTTCGATTTAATTTCATGTTACTTGTACATATCATTGAAAAAAAATTTACTTTTTTTTACTTGGGTTTTCTATTTGAAAATTTTCCCAAAATATCACAAAAATCATCAATATTCATATCAACTATTAATAAAATATCACAAAAATCGGGAATGTTATATACTATTTTCGATTTAATTTCATGTAACTTGTACAAATCAATGAAAAAAAATTTATTTTTTTTTATTGGGTTTTCTATTTGAAAATTTTCCCAAAATATCACAAAAATCATCAATATTCATATTTAATTAACATTCCAAATGCTCTCGTGAGATTTAGCTCTGTTAACATTCTTCTTTTCTGCTTTGTGTTTTGCTTTCGCTGTTAATTATTCCAAATATTTGTCGCTCTTAAAATGTGCTTCGCCAGTTTTGTTGGCTCGAAAAATGTGGCATTCACAGTTCTTGGACCTTCTCTATAAATATACGTTCTCTGGAGGCAGATGACTAAATCAGAATGGCCGAGTGTAACATGGGATCTCCAAAAGTGTTCAGTTATGTAATGTAAGTGCAGCGATAACAGAGGAGCAGAGAACCAGCAGTCAATCAGCTGCGTCCTTATAACGGGTGATTTTTTAAGAGCTTGATACCTTTTTTTTTAAAAAAAACGCATAAAATTTGCAAAATCTCATCGGTTCTTTATTTGAAACGTTAGATTGGTCCATGACATTTACTTTTTGAAGATAATTTCATTTAAATGTTGACCGCGGCTGCGTCTTAGGTGGTCCATTCGGAAAGTCCAATTTTGGGCAACTTTTTCGAGCATTTCGGCCGGAATAGCCCGAATTTCTTCGGAAATGTTGTCTTCCAAAGCTGGAATAGTTGCTGGCTTATTTCTGTAGACTTTAGACTTGACGTAGCCCCACAAAAAATAGTCTAAAGGCGTCAAATCGCATGATCTTGGTGGCCAACTTACCGGTCCATTTCTTGAGATGAATTGTTCTCCGAAGTTTTCCCTCAAAATGGCCATAGAATCGCGAGCTGTGTGGCATGTAGCGCCATNGCAGCAGAGTACTAGCAGTCAGTCAGCAGAGTCGCCGTATAACTAGGTAGCAGAAGGGAGTCAGCAGTGGGTTGTTTCGGAGAATCGAAGGCCGTCACTCTGCAGGGCGGTTGTTAAAAAAGTCGTCGTGAAGTCCAGTTGTCGGTTGTCTTCATACGTACCACTTACTATTAATTTAAATTTAAACTTCTATGTATGTCACTCGAACCCAATTACTGTATTTGACCTAACTAAAATACACGATTTTAATATTAACTACACTAAAAAGTGTTTTTTGCCTGGCAAAAAAGTTTATAAAATAAGATAAATTGGGATAGCAAAATAACGTTTGATTTTTTGATAAAGTTGGAAGTTTCTGCGGGTTAAATTTATACTTGTAAATATTTTCCACCAAGGTAATAAAAACTATTTAACTAAATTTACATAAAACTTCAAGCTTTTTCCATGGTTGGCGTTTTTGTCTTTCAGTATCCTCTCATATGAGAATTTCAGAATTTAAAATTACTTGTGACAATATTTATGTACATATGCACATCGTCGTTGAAAGTACAAAACCGCGTATCAACAAAATGCAAAACCGCGTATCAAGATACTGCAAAACCTCGTATGTGAGATTAAATACTTAATGGTTCTCTGTTTTATAAAGCAAAAGCATTTCTGGTAGTATATTTCAGGACGAATGGATAAGGATTGAACCAAGAGTTTGTGTGAGCAAATCCAATTTTTGGCAACAAATGTCAGTTACGCGGTTTTGCAAAATGACGATACGTGGTTTTGTACTTTAAACGACGATATGTATGCCCTCACTTCTGACTGATTCATATTATTTTCTATTTCAGGATACAACAGCTTATCTAGATCGAGGATATTCGATTTGCTCGATTCAAGAAGTTATCTATATTCTCAGTTTCCAAGTGGCCGTGTTAGTAATTCGGAAACGGGGAAAAAATATGGAACACAATCACAATCGACATGTAAAATAACCAGAACCAACTTCGAAAGCCAATATTGCAGTCGTAGTAATCTTACCTTTGGTGAAAATAGCTCAATGAATTCAAAAACACATTTTGATATTGAGATTTTCAAAAAGTCCTCGGCCAGAAATACCAGCATAGACAACAATCCCGATCTTTACCAAAGGGTTATTAAACAGACGACATATACTCGAAAATTCAATATTTTGCGATTTTTTTTTCCTTCCTTGATTTTCGTTGTTATAACTATAACTTCGTTGACGTTTTTTGTATTAGAATCCAGGTTAGAATTATTTGACTGCGTTCGAAATGTTCCGGAAATGATTGTTTTAAAGGATGAATATTATACACCTTTGAAAACTTGTATCAAAGCAATAATTGAATAAGTCAAACAATTTTGTTAAATTTTACCTTTAAGAAGATACATACATGTACGCGATGAACAGAAGGATGTTGAAACATACAAATATGTCGCGCGCATAAGATTAAGTTTGTAACTACATTTACAGATACCCAGACTTGGAAATTAAAAAAATAATAATAATAATAAAGTTTTGTTTTATTTTATAAATAATAATAAAGTTTTGTTTTATTTCCTCATAATAAAGTTGTATATACAGGGTGTCCCAGAAGTAACGTGCCAAACTTTAGGGCAAGGTAGGTGGGGGGGGTGAGCTCACTGATAAACAAAAAATTTTCAGGTAAAAGTGTCACCGTTTTTGAAATATTTACATTTTTTCGAATTTAAAAAAAATCGTGCCTTTTCATGTGTTTTCTTTAACTGCAACTACAAACCGGGCAATACTTAGTAAATTTT
>NW_016159509.1:56850-72435 GCF_001687245.7 Rhagoletis zephyria
TTTTTTTTCACCCGAGATAGTCAAAGTTGGGGAAGAAAATATCAAAAAGTTAAAAATCCAGAAATAGTCCTAATTTTATGATGGTTCCTTAATATATTTTAACTACATTGCATTTGAGTATGGAGAGGCAACTATCTGGAAGTATTTTACATAAAAAATTTACTAAGTATTGCCCGGTTTGTAGTTGCAGTTAAAGAAAACACATGAAAAGGCACGATTTTTTTTAAATTCGAAAAAATGTAAATATTTCAAAAACGGTGACACTTTTACCTGAAAATTTTTTGTTTATCAGTGAGCTCACCCCCCCCACCTACCTTGCCCTAAAGTTCGGCACGTTACTTCTGGGACACCCTGTATGTGAAGTCGCAGGAAAATATGTACGTTGATACATTTGAAAAGTAAACTTTATTCCGAATAAAATTCTTAAAATAATACAAGAATATAATTCCGAATCAAAATCCTAAAATAATAACAGCATATAATGATGTTACAGTAAGACAATACTTGTAAAATAAACAAATAAGAAAGTCTAAGTTCGGGCGGAGCCGAACATAAAATACCCGGCGCAAGTATTAAATATATAATATCAATTTTGAGTAAATTAGCGTCCTTAAGTTTCATAATATTGAAGTTTCAAGCATTTCTGAAATTTACCGTTATACGAAAATCGGCCTCAATTTTAGTCCGATTTCAATAATTTTCAATCGTTTACTTTTATGTAACAAGCACAATAACCATACCGAGCTTTGTTTTTCGTGGTAGAGAATTGTTGCAAGCATAAATTTTTAATAAATTAGCTTTAATATTTACTGATTTATCGAAGATTTCGTATTTCTCCACACTATCGTTATATGGGATGTGGGCATGGTTATTGTCCGATTTTAAACATTTTCAGCCATTTAGTATGCTGTAGCAAGGCTAACAACTGTGCCAAGTTTGGAAGAAATTGGTCCAGCGGTAACCAAGATATACACATGTAAACATAAGTGGGCGCGGCTAAGCGAATTTTCCAAAAAATTTTAATATTCTCATTTTTCGTCTAACAGCCAGTTTCACCAAACTCTTTAAGTGGAAATTAACTTTAATTAAATTTTTTATTTAATTCTCATTTAAATTATTTTCAGTTTCAATAAGCTACTTATTTAAGTGAGTAAAAAGTGGTTGTAAAACAGACTAGGCCAGCGAAAGCTTCCATTTGTACTGAGAGATTTTGAAAGCTTTGGCATGCTGTGTTGTAAAAGCAGAGCTGGTAAACAAGTAGGGATAAATCGATACCATCAAGGTATTACTCAAATCAGTACTTGTATTTGTATCAAACATGGTATCGATACCTACTCAGTATCGGAAAGGTATCGAGTACTTGTTATTTACCTTCGAATATTTTTTCACACAAAACAATAAAATACATTTTTACAAGATTATTGGATAAAGTTTTTTCATATAAAATAAATTTACGAAAATAACTCTTTTTTTGTTATATTTCCTAAAAAAAATCCACTTTTCCAAATGTTTTCCTGAAAGGCGGTTTCGAGTTTTTGATATACGGGCATGTTCTGAAATTCGAAACTTTGAAATCGATTCGGTTTTCCAAATATTTTTTAATTATTGAATATTCTATTTGAAAACCTTAAAAGAAGCAGCAGCGATATGAAACTTGTAAATTTTTGGGTTAAAACCCATCGAAAAAATTATCGAAATCGATTCGATTTCAAATTTTAGAACATGCCTGATAGTTATACCGGTTTTTGAGAAAAGCCTCTAGCAAGGGACAGAGGACCCAACAACAGTTATGTATAGACGGGCTTGCTTATATAGCTGCGGAAATGTAGTGCGCATATCTTCGAATTCCTCTAATGGGTTGCTTTGCAAAGAAGATGCATAATAAGTTTTGCGCTTCCGATACAAGTACTTTTTTTTCGATACCTACTTGGATCGCAGTAAAAAGTATCGAGTACAAAACTACTTGGTAAATTGAGAAAATTATCGAATATGTACTTGGATTTACTTGTATCGATTTATCCCTATATACAAGTAAGCAGCAGATACACAATGATCAGGTGATAAAACGTGTAACACCTCTGAGTGTGGTTATTCTGATTTAATTTTTATTTAAGTGAAGAGCTAAGGTCACTTAAATCAAAATTAAAAACAAATTAAAATGGATTGGTGAAACCAAAAATTCGAAAATCAAAGTAATTTTCACTTAAATGAATCTGGTGAAACTGGCTGTAAAAATAACTGTAAATATCAATTTTGAGTGAATAATCTTCAGTAATTACTAAAATATCGCAGTTTTCGTATTTCTCAAAATTACCGTTATATGGGAGGTGAGTCTCCAATTGACTGCGGTTGAGTAAAGTATATTTTCGCTGTGCGTAAAGGTTTTTTGCTAGAAGTAACAACAATACAACGTCTTTGTTATATTTCTGAGCTGCAGTCTACAGCAGTAACAAAAACCATAACATTGATTAAAATCATTGAGAATGAGCGACGATGATGAGTATGATACCCCTATGGCATGACAAATGTCAACAACAAGAAAGCGAACGCACGTTTTGTCACCTCAGGTAGCGAAGAAAAAAGCTGCACTGGACTCCGAATCAACAAAGTATGCTAACCAGCGTTGCCGCTTTGGTAATTTTTAACCAAAATTGGTAATTTTTTTCTTTATTTATCAAGTTTGGTAATTTATTTTTCAATTTGGTAACTTTTTCAATTCGGTTTTACATGTCAAATAGGTCAATATTGGTTCTGATTCCACATTAGTAAGTAGACCGTAAGCGTTCCCTTTAATAGAAATACCAGGTAATTCTGAAAGTTTGGCAAAGCGAAAGCTGTTCCAGCATTCCTTGGCTACTAGAATGGTGTGTTCTTTAACAAGCTGCTTGAAAGTGGCTATTGCTAAGTATATCCACCGTGTCCTTTCCTGGAAGGTTTTGCGTGGCCCTACCTTTCCCTGTCAGTTCGTCAGCTTTTCAATTACAATACGTATGTTCTCGTTCAAAAAGCTACGGCATTCAGCGGGGCTTCACTCTGTCTATATGTGAGTCGAAAGCTTTCCTTCAAGCGTTGAATTTTTGATATATTTTCTTGTCACTTGTTTACATACAGTGGTCGAAAAAATTATAGCCGCACCATATTTTGACAAGTTTTAACATATAATTTTTTTTAGTAACTTAATTTTGGTTATTTTTTATAAACATATTTTTCTTTCTTTAACAGAGCTCTAACAAATTCAAACTTTGTTCAATATTTAAAAAAATTCAACAAACTTTCGTAAAAATTTTAGGTTAATGTAGCGCTGATTGCCTGAAAAGCTTGGTATCTTCGGATGTACATATGTATCGAGCCCTAACTGCCAAAACAACGTAGGCTAATTTTTTTTCAAAATTAAAAAAAATGTCGGTTACGTTAATATGGCGGTTAGGGCTCGATATGTATGTTTGTACAGTTCTGCACATAAAATAAGTTTGGTATTTTTTGTTGAATTTGGTAACTTTTTCCGAGGATTTTGGTAAAAAATAAAAAAAAATTGTGGCAACACTGATGCTAACTACTATCAAGCGCTTAGTGACGACAACGACGACTTGGACTTTGAACAGGCGAATCAAACTTAACAGGCGAAACAAACTGAACAGGCGAATCAGAGGGAAAACAACAAAGAAGGCAATCTACATGCAAATGCTGAAGGTGAAGAAGCTGCTAAGCCCCCACCTATATTTCTGCNATGCTAACTACTATCAAGCGCTTAGTGACGACAACGACGACTTGGACTTTGAACAGGCGAATCAAACTTAACAGGCGAAACAAACTGAACAGGCGAATCAGAGGGAAAACAACAAAGAAGGCAATCTACATGCAAATGCTGAAGGTGAAGAAGCTGCTAAGCCCCCACCTATATTTCTGCCTGATGTAAATGATATTAACAGTATGCTGAATTATATTACTTCTAAGATAAGTAAGCAAAACTATAGCTATAAGTCTCAAAGGGATGGACACGTTAGATTAATGGTTAAGACAGTAGAAAACTATAGAAAGCTAGTTAAAATTTTTAGAGATGATAAAGTTAAATTTCCAAATTAAGCAAGAAAGATTTAGGATTTAGAGTTGTCATTAAAAATTTGCGTTTTTCTACCCATTGCGAAGAGATACGTAATGAGATAGAAACACTCGGGTATAAAGTTAGAGGCGTTAGTAACATCAAAAGCCGTATTACTAAAGAGCCGTTACACCTTTTCTTTTTGGATCTCGAACCTGACAACCAAAATGCTGAAATTTACAAATTGACACAAATTGGCAATGCTATCGTCAATGTTGAACCACCAAGGAAGGTAAATGATGTAGTTCAGTGTTTCGGTGCAAGGAGTATGGGCATACAAAATCATACTGCACAAAAAAATTCAAATGTGTGAAATGCGCACTAAGTCACCCAACCAGTAACTCTCCCAAGGATAGGGAGCTGCCAGCTAAATGTGTCAACTGTTTTGGAAATCATGCCGCTAGCTACGAAAGGCTGCAGAGTTTATCAAGAAATAGTTGCAAAGAAAACACCTCATTCGTCAATGCCTCATCAGATTAATAAAAATCATACTGATCTGTCAAACTTTGCACCGCCAAACATATCTGGAACTACAATATATGCTGAAAGGCAGCCAACATATGCACAAGTTCTTGAAGGTAGCTCGAAATCCAGAGAGAATAGTGCTCTGGAAAGCATTGAAAAGCTCCTAGCAAAGCAATATGAACTTACAAATAATCTTTTAACCATGACAATGTCTCTCGTAAATAAATTATGCAAGTAGATCTTCGTATAGCAGTATGGAATGCCAATGGGCTTTCGAATCATATCAATGAAATAGAACTATTAAATCTAACGACATCGACATAATGCTGATATCAGAGACGCACTTCACCAGTCGCTCATACATAAACATTCGTGGTTTTGAAGTCATACATGCAAAACATCCGTATGGCAAAGCTCATGGAGGGGCTGCAATAATCGCTAAAAATGGATTAAGATTCAAAACTTTGGACAGTGTCACTGAGAACTCTATCCAGGCTGCCAGTATACAAATCCAATGTATGCACACAACTTTAACAGTGACAGCAGTTTACTTACCACCAAGATATACGTTGAATTCTATGGAATACGAAATGTTTTTCCAAATACTTGGCCCAATATTTATAACTGATGGAGATTACAACGCCAAACACCCCTGGTGGGGCTCAAGGTTAACTAATCGAAAAGGTAGACAGCTGTATAAGTGCTTAGTAGACAATAGTTTTAAGACTTTATCCACAGGAAAGCCTACATACTGGCCAACAGATAGTAGGAAAGTTCCTGATTTATTGGACTTCATTGTCTATTCAGGGCTCAATAAACAACACTTTCAAATAACGGAAAGTTTTGACCTAAGCTCTGACCACTCTCCGTTTATTGTAACATTTGCTACTTCTTTGTATCCCAAAGAACAACCTTATAAAATTATATCAAAATCGACAAATCTGACTGCTTTCAAAGACTGGCTTGAAAACTCTCTCAATCTAGATATTTCACTTAGAAGTGAGAAGGAAATTGATGTAGCGGTAGAAAACCTGACAAAAGCAATTCATCAGGCGGGAAACCTCTTCACTAAAGTTGAAAGAATTGATTTAGCGATGCAGCCTCAACCTTATCTTCCGATTCAGTTAAGGCATCTAATATAAACCAAAAGAAGGTTACGAAAGAACTGGCAAATTACACGTAGTCCAGCTGATAAAAGGTGGTTCAATAAGGCATGCACCGACTTGAAGCACCAGCTTCGGGAAATCAGAAATTAAAGTACTGCAAATTACCTGAGGCAACTAGACCCTTTCTCTGCAGATGACCAATATAGTCTTTGGAGAGCTACAAAGTATCTCAAGCGCCCTAGAAAAAGAAAAGCTGTAATTATTAACAGTAATGGCGATAGGTATCGAACTGATAAGGAAAAAGCTGAAGCTTTTGCTAGCCATCTGTACTCAGTATTCCAGCCTAATGAAATTGCCAACCCAACTGCTGAGGATGACATATCAAACTTTCTTGAGTCACCTTGCCAAATGAGCCTACCTATTCCTTAAACAACGTTTTCACAAGTAGAAGCTGACATTAAATCCATCAAACACAAAAAATCGCCTAAATGCGCACGTATTTTAACATATATTTTCAACGCAATGCTAAGATTGGAATACTATCCTAGCCAATGGAAGTGCGTAGAGGTTATTATGATACCTAAGCCAAATAAACCGGAAAGTAACACATCGCCATACCATCCGATTAGTTTGTTGGTAAGCTTTTCCAAAGTATTTGAAAAAATACTTTTAAGGAGAATATTACCGGTACTGGACGACCTTGCCATTATACCAAAATATCAGTTTGGGTTTAGAAGAAATCATGGAACTCCAGAGCAATGCCACCGAATTATTAATATCATAATCGAAGCATTTGAAAAAAAAACAGTTATGCTCAGCCGTTTTCCTGGACATCCAGCAAGCGTTCGACAGAGTTTGGCACGCAGGCATCCTTTATAAAATTAAAAAACTCCTCCCTGCGCCGTACTTTTTGATAATATCATATCTTAGTAATCGATACTTTTACATGCAGCAACAAAAATCATCGTCTGGCCTTCATGAAATAAATGCTGGTGTTCCGCAGGAAAGTGTCCTAGGACCAGTTCTATATACTATATTCACAGCTGATATGCCAGTCTCAGAAGACTTAAACGTAGCTACATATGCTGATCATACTGCGTTTATAGCAACAAGCGATGATCCCAGTTAGGCATCTCATCTTCTCCTAACGCAACTTAACTTGTTGAAAGACTGGATGCACAAATATAAAATAAAAGTCAATGCCCAAAAATCTACTCATATCACATTTACACTTAGAAGAGAGACGTGTCCAAAAGTTGCACTTAATGCAGTCGAGATACCACAAAGTGATCCTGTCAAGTGCTTGGGAATCCATCTTGATCGCAGGCTTTCGTGGAAGTTTCACATTAAAGCGAAACAAAGCTTGGCTGCTTGGTGCGAAATCACAGTTGAGTTTAGAAAACAAAATTCTTCTGTACAAAGTTATGCTGAAGCCGGTTTGGACATACGCTATGCAACTATGGGGTACTGCGAGTAATTCTAACATAGAAATACTACAACGCTATCAAAATAAGGTCCTAAGAAGTATTGTTAATGCTCCCTGGTATGTCACCAACTAGCCCATTCACCAAGACCTCAAAATTCCATTCGTCGGGGAAGAAATCGTCAGATTAACTGAGAACTATCTTCAAAGATCGAGATATCATGAAAATGAATTAGCTACTAATCTATTAGACAATAGCGAAACATCAAGAAGATTAAAAAGCTGTCATGCTCTAGATATACCATCTCGATTTTAAACTAGATTTTTAAAGTGAAATATTAAATAAAGACCTAGTTTAGTTCTACTTGTAAAATAGATAGTCTGAATGGAGATTTCCTGCTAAGTTACTTTCAATTGTTATACAATTAGCTTATTGTCCAATAGATATACCATCTCGATTTTGAACAAGATATTAAAATAGAAATATTGTATATAAACCTAGATTTGTTATACTTGTATAATAGATAGTCTCACTGGAGATTACCTATTCCTGCTAATTTATTTTTAATTGTTATACAATTCGCTTATTGTCCAGATTGTAAATAAAAATTTTACAAAAATAAAAAAATAAAAAAATATGGGAGGTAGGCGTGGTTATTGTCCGATTTTGCCCATTTTCATTACCATCCGTCCTACGCCCGAAAGAATTGCACGTACAAAGTTTCGTTAAGATATATTAATTTTTACTCGAGCTATCGTGTGCACAGACGGACGGACGGACGGACGCACGGTCGGACAGACAGTCACCGCTTAATCGATTTCTCTTGTCATTCTGATCATTTATGTATACATTTGTCTATATCTATCTCGATTCGTTTTGCCTGTTACAAGCAATCGTTATGTGAACGAAGTTATAATACCCTTGTGCATAAGTGCGCTCGGGTATAAAAACAAACGAGTAAGGAACTGACAGCTTTTTTGGGTAATTTTGTACGAAAACAACTCTGTGTCGGAGGCGAGATAAAAGATGTAAATTGAAGTGTGTTTGCAGGAAATATTAGTGATGTTCAATTAAACAGATAAATTTTCCTTTCGTATATACGTATATTTTTATCCGCTGCTTTATATAAACAAACAAAAAAGAATCTTTGGTGTCCTTTTCGAAAAATTTGAGTCCACGTACACGTGTAATCAAAGGATTAAACTTTTATTTAAAGCAAATGGTTCAAATTTCTGGCCACTAGTTTATTACTAAATTCGGTTTGCACTGTGCACTATTTCGATGCGGGTTCCGCGCCAAAATACTGTGGAAGGCGTAGCCGAAGTTATATGCACGAGAAATGTTGTATACCTTTGGCATGCGGAAGCCCCTTTTTCCGGCAACACAAAACGCAGAATTCTACTTAGTAAGGGGTGGAAAAATCTTCCTAAACTTTGGCCAGATCTCCCTACGCATAAAGGGGGACGGGGCGACAGCAAGTCACCTATCGCATAGAGACAGCCAAGGAGCATCTCGCAAGACCCACTGCATGGAAGTCCACGGTGCTCCGTCTCGGGAACATGCGGAACAAGTCCGGCTAGGCGATAGCGCTGATCAGGCTGGCGTCAATGGCCGCTATCTCCTCTACCCTGGAGGTGTCTCAGCCACCAAAGGCAGGCAAAGGCAACAACACTCATGTCCGCTCTACTAAATTGGCGTCGACACGTACACCCAAGGCAGGTAAAGGTAACATGTCACATGCCCGCCCAACCAACACTGGCAAGGGTCCACACTCGACTCGCCGCTTACATGAGACGAAGCTCCCGAAGTGGATGAGGAAGAGTAACCAGCCGGACGACTCGAAAAATTAATATGGTAGTAAGGTGCATCCAAATAAACTTGCAACATGCCAAGGCGGCTTCAGCGGTCCTGGCGCAGACGTTTTATGAGGATCACCTTGCCATCGCCTTTATCCAGGAGCCGTACATTTATGGGAACCAGATAAAGGGACTACCAGGTAAGCTAATCATATCAACGCCTTTCTCATTCCAGAATTTACCAATAAGGACCAGATTGCAGTGAAGGAGAGCCTACCTTTCGAAGAAAACATGCAAGAGCTAATCATTTGCTCAGCGTACCTCCCCGGTGACTCCAGAGATTACGAGTTTCTGCCATGACAGAGACTAGTGGACTATTGTGGCAGACAGAAACTGAAACTCATCGTGGGATGTGACGCTAACGCCCACATTACCATATGGGGCAGCAGTAACATAAATCAATGAGGTGAGTACTTATTTGAATTTATTAGCCTTAATAGGTTAGAAATTTTAAACGTAGGTAACTCCCCCACTTTTAGGAACAGTATACGGGAAGAGGTTCTAGATCTCACTCTTTCCACTCCTTTTATCAGTAATTTCGTCAAAAAATTGAAAGTGGCCAGAGAAATTTATTTATCAGATCACATGCACATCCGTTTTAAAATTGAAATCACATTACCAACTGCTACCACCTACAGAAGACCAAGAACCACAGATTGGAATCTATACGATGCAGGACGGTCTGAAAAGGTGCAAGCGAAATGTAAATGACTTAGTCGATCTTGAACTTAGTTGCTCAGATCTGACATCAGCCATTGTGAACTCCTACCATGAATCCTGTCCAGAAGTCACTAGGCTTAACAACAGACACACTCCATGGTGGAATAACAAATTGGCCAAACTTAGGGCAAATACCCGGAAGCTCTTTAACAAAGCTAAGCGAACTGGTGAATGGGAAACGTATAAAATTGCCCTCACCGAGTACAATAAAGAGATTAGAAGTATTAAGAGGAACTCATGGGCTCTTTTCTGTACAGGGATCAAGGAATTTACGGGAAGCGCAAGAATCCACAGAGTCCTCGCAAAGACGGACACTAATGACTTAGGGCTCCTTAAAAGACCCGATGGATCCTTCACGAACAGCTGCATGGAATCCCTTAACTTGCTAGCCGAGGTGCATTTTCCTGACTGTGTGCCACTGAACACNTCATGTCCGCTCTACTAAATTGGCGTCGACACGTACACCCAAGGCAGGTAAAGGTAACATGTCACATGCCCGCCCAACCAACACTGGCAAGGGTCCACACTCGACTCGCCGCTTACATGAGACGAAGCTCCCGAAGTGGATGAGGAAGAGTAACCAGCCGGACGACTCGAAAAATTAATATGGTAGTAAGGTGCATCCAAATAAACTTGCAACATGCCAAGGCGGCTTCAGCGGTCCTGGCGCAGACGTTTTATGAGGATCACCTTGCCATCGCCTTTATCCAGGAGCCGTACATTTATGGGAACCAGATAAAGGGACTACCAGGTAAGCTAATCATATCAACGCCTTTCTCATTCCAGAATTTACCAATAAGGACCAGATTGCAGTGAAGGAGAGCCTACCTTTCGAAGAAAACATGCAAGAGCTAATCATTTGCTCAGCGTACCTCCCCGGTGACTCCAGAGATTACGAGTTTCTGCCATGACAGAGACTAGTGGACTATTGTGGCAGACAGAAACTGAAACTCATCGTGGGATGTGACGCTAACGCCCACATTACCATATGGGGCAGCAGTAACATAAATCAATGAGGTGAGTACTTATTTGAATTTATTAGCCTTAATAGGTTAGAAATTTTAAACGTAGGTAACTCCCCCACTTTTAGGAACAGTATACGGGAAGAGGTTCTAGATCTCACTCTTTCCACTCCTTTTATCAGTAATTTCGTCAAAAAATTGAAAGTGGCCAGAGAAATTTATTTATCAGATCACATGCACATCCGTTTTAAAATTGAAATCACATTACCAACTGCTACCACCTACAGAAGACCAAGAACCACAGATTGGAATCTATACGATGCAGGACGGTCTGAAAAGGTGCAAGCGAAATGTAAATGACTTAGTCGATCTTGAACTTAGTTGCTCAGATCTGACATCAGCCATTGTGAACTCCTACCATGAATCCTGTCCAGAAGTCACTAGGCTTAACAACAGACACACTCCATGGTGGAATAACAAATTGGCCAAACTTAGGGCAAATACCCGGAAGCTCTTTAACAAAGCTAAGCGAACTGGTGAATGGGAAACGTATAAAATTGCCCTCACCGAGTACAATAAAGAGATTAGAAGTATTAAGAGGAACTCATGGGCTCTTTTCTGTACAGGGATCAAGGAATTTACGGGAAGCGCAAGAATCCACAGAGTCCTCGCAAAGACGGACACTAATGACTTAGGGCTCCTTAAAAGACCCGATGGATCCTTCACGAACAGCTGCATGGAATCCCTTAACTTGCTAGCCGAGGTGCATTTTCCTGACTGTGTGCCACTGAACACAAACAGTACAATCCACACGAAGACTGGGATAAAACGCCCACGCGCAGAGGATTGGAGACTCGTCAAAGGTCTGTTTGGCGAGGATAGAATAAGATGGGCTGTATCTACCTCAGCGCCTTTTAAAGCACCTGGAGCAGATGGCATTTTCCCAGCTCATCTCCAAAATGGACTGCTCCGCCTACTACCTTTCTGATACCAATTTTCAGAGCAAGTTTCGCGTGGGGGTCCCTTCCACTACAATGGCAGGAAGTGACGGTCCGCTACATCTCAAAGGTGGGGGGAAAACCAGCAGACCAACCAAAGTCATACCGACCAATTAGTCTTAAGTCCTTCCTACTAAAACCAATGGGAAAAATCGTAGACAGGCATATCAGGGATAGTTTCCTTCCCAGGAACCCTTTGTACAGACACCAATATGCCTATCTTCCAGGAAGATCTACCCTCCACGCTCTTCAGAATCTAAAAAGGAAATTTGAAAAGTCCCTGGAGGACAAAGAGGTTGCGGTGGGTTGTTTCTTGGATGTGGAGGGCGCTTTGGACAACACAGAACACTCTCTAATAGACAAATGCGTCCGGCGCAGAGGGGTTGATCAAACCACATGTCGCTGGATAGCTAACGTCCTTAAATCCAGAAATATTACATCCACGCTAGGACAGGAAAGGGTCAGTTTCTTAGCTACGAAAGGTTGCCCGTAGGGGGGAGTGATCTCCCCTCTGCTATGGTCCATCGTAGTGGATGAACTACTCTGCGTTCTTAGCGAAAAAGGCTTTGACGTTCAGGGCTATGCGGATGACATTGTCATCCTAATCAGGGGTAGGTTCGAAGATACCATCTCCAACCTCCTACAGAATGCTCTGAACATAGTCGCCAATTGGTGTAGTAAAAATGGGTTAAACGTTAACCCAAAGAAGACTAGCACAGTCATTTTCTCCAGGAAAAGGAATAGGGACAAATTAGTAGAACCATTCCTTCGAGGTGAAAAGATACACAAGAAGTCAAATATCTAGGAGTCATCCTTGATGACAAGCTCTCATAGAATCCACATCTAGATAAAACTATTCAAAAGACCATGGCCTCTATCTGGACCTGCCGGCAACTTATGGGACGGAACTGGGGCATAAGACTTAAACTGGCGAGGTGGATGTATGATGCCGTCTCCAAACCCATTCTTACCTATGCTGCACCCGTCTGGTGGAAGAAGGTGGAAGTGAAGTCCACGCAGGCCAAGCTCAGCAAACAACAGAGACTGGCCTGCGTGGGTATCACTGGCGCGATGAGAACAACACCAACGGCGGCTCTCGAGGTGCTTCTTGACCTGCCTCCCCTACACATAGTAATCAAGAAAGAGGCTCTGCTGTTTACAGCAAGGCTCATCTCAGAGGACAGTGTAGAGGACAAGAAGTATGTACACCCTTCCACTCTCAGGGTTATAGAACAAGAAGATGGATTGCGCAGAAGTTTTGTGGACCTGTGCCTACCGAGGTTTAACTTCTCACATAATTTCAAGGTCTTTTTCCCTGACAGGAATAACTGGGACAATGAACGGAAGGACAGCCACACCTGGTATACTGATGGCACAAAGACTGACCACGGCGTCGGAGCAGGAGTCTACGGTATAAAACCCAGACTGCTCCTTTTCACCAGCATGGGGCAGGGTAACTCTGTATGTAGAAAGTGGGGCAACCAAAAAACACATCTATATACACTCGCACAGCAGAGCGGCGCTCCTCCCTCAGAAAGCGCACGAGGTCACCTCAAAGCTGGTGTGGGATTTTCTTCAACTTCTAATACTGATCGCCTCAAGAAACCGGGTACCCAGTGGAGTCATGGGCAATGAAGTGGCAGATATTCTCGCCAGGAAAAGGGCTGCACAGGGATTCATAGGCCCAGGACCCTTTACCGGTCTGCCATGGAGCTCCGTTATACGGAACAACTATATCTAGATGAAGAACGAAGCACAACATTACTGGACCAATACGGAAGGTAACAGACAAGCCAAGTCCTTCATTCCGGTTATATCAACAAGGAGGACCGAAGAACTCCTTCACCTCAGTAGACATGAAGTAAGAATTGTTACAGGCTTTAGTACTGTCCACTGTAGTGTAATGAAACACTTGTCAAATATAGGAGTTGTCAACTCTAACCAGTGCAGGTTGTGTAACGAAGAACAGGAAAGAGCAGAGCACATCATGTGCCACTGGTAACTCGCGGTAACTAGGTGACTTGCTCCCTCCTCTAAATCTAATCTAAGGGTTATAATCCCTAAGAACGGCGAAAGACAGAAGCAAGCGCAACAGGTGGTGGACCTAACAAAGTGCATGTTTTCAATGGCTTGGAAAAAGCTGTTTTTGCATCAACCGGATGGTTCTCAGTTCTTCAGGAATCGGAGGAGTTCTGGCTTGTGGTTCAACAATTCAACCAGAAGCTGACGTAGATGCGCCCATTGTTACTATGGCCGAGAGTTTCGCATATCTTTGTGAAATCCTTCCCTTAGCGCGCTCTTACTCCGCTGCTATAATTGTAAATGCAATAGAATCCATCGTTTCCTTCACACTATGTAAAANAACTATATCTAGATGAAGAACGAAGCACAACATTACTGGACCAATACGGAAGGTAACAGACAAGCCAAGTCCTTCATTCCGGTTATATCAACAAGGAGGACCGAAGAACTCCTTCACCTCAGTAGACATGAAGTAAGAATTGTTACAGGCTTTAGTACTGTCCACTGTAGTGTAATGAAACACTTGTCAAATATAGGAGTTGTCAACTCTAACCAGTGCAGGTTGTGTAACGAAGAACAGGAAAGAGCAGAGCACATCATGTGCCACTGGTAACTCGCGGTAACTAGGTGACTTGCTCCCTCCTCTAAATCTAATCTAAGGGTTATAATCCCTAAGAACGGCGAAAGACAGAAGCAAGCGCAACAGGTGGTGGACCTAACAAAGTGCATGTTTTCAATGGCTTGGAAAAAGCTGTTTTTGCATCAACCGGATGGTTCTCAGTTCTTCAGGAATCGGAGGAGTTCTGGCTTGTGGTTCAACAATTCAACCAGAAGCTGACGTAGATGCGCCCATTGTTACTATGGCCGAGAGTTTCGCATATCTTTGTGAAATCCTTCCCTTAGCGCGCTCTTACTCCGCTGCTATAATTGTAAATGCAATAGAATCCATCGTTTCCTTCACACTATGTAAAATCAAACCATTTTACTATAAATAAGCACTTGAAGAGTGTTTTTTTAATTCCTTTCCACTTTGTTTTCGTACATTCAGCTGTCTTCGAGAAACAACTGATAGCTGACAATGCTGCACATGCTTCCGCAACGGTTGTAGCATGGGGAATTTTCGATTTTCGTAACGTAGATACGAATTACGAATTACGAAAATTCGGGTTCTGGAATAAGGGTGTAATTTTCTTCTTTCGCAGCATGGGAGTGATTTTCCAAGTTCGTGAGGCGTAACTTTTTGGGAGTGTCTATTGGCACTTAGCCAGTGTACCAGTGCCACCAGTGTCGCCAGTGTCACCAGTGTACCAGTGTCGGGAGTCTTCGGCTCTGCCAGTGTACCAGTGCCACCAGCGTCGCCAGTGTCACCAGTGTACCAGTGACGGGAGTCTTCGGCTCTGCCAGTGTCACCAGTGTACCAGTGCCACCAGTGTCGCCAGTGTACCAGTGTCGGGAATCTTCGGCTCTGCCAGTGTCACCAGTGTACCAGTGCCACCAGTGTACCAGTGTCGGGAATCTTCGGCTCTGCCAGTGTCGCCAGTGTCACCAGTGTCACCAGTGTAGCAGTGTCACCAGAGTCGCTAGTGTCACCAGTATCGCCAGTGTCACCAGTATCACCAGTGTCACCAGTGTCGCCAGTGTCACCAGTGTACCAGTTTCACCAGAGTACCAGTATCACCAGTGTCACCAGTGTCGCTAGTGTCACCAGTATCGCCAGTGTCACCAGTATCACCAGGGTACCAGTGTCATCAGTGTCATAGTGACACTGGTAAAACTGGTAACACTGGTGACACTGGCGACACTGGTGACACTGGTGAAACTTGTGACACTTTTACCATTGTCGACACTGGTGACACTGGTACCCTGGTAAACTTGTGAAACTGGTGACACTGGTGAAACTGGTGACACTGGTGAAACTGGTGACATCACCAGT
>NW_016159509.1:72460-75515 GCF_001687245.7 Rhagoletis zephyria
TACACTGGTGACACTGGCGACACTGGTGACACTGGCGACACTGGTGACACTGGCGACACTGGTGAAACTGGTGAAACTGGTAACACTGGCGACACTGGTACCCTTGTGACACTGGCGACACTGGTACACTAGCGACACTAGTGACACTGGTGGCACTGGTAAAACTGGTAAAACTGGTGACACTGGTGCACTGGTGACACTGGTGAAACTGGTGACACTGGAGAAACTGGTGACACTGGCGACACTGGTACCCTTGTGACACTGGCGACACTGACACACTAGCGACACTAGTGACACTGGTGGCACTGGTAAAACTGGTAAAACTGGTGACACTGGTGCACTGGTGACACTGGTGAAACTGGTGACACTGGAGAAACTGGTGACACTGGCGACACTGGTGACACCGGTGACACCGGTGACACTGATGACACTGATACACTGGTGACACAGGCGACACTAATGACACTGGTGACACTGGCGACAATGGTACATAGGTGACACTGGTGACACTGGTACACTGGCGAAACTGGTGACACTGGCGAAACTGGTGACACTGGCGACACTGGTGACTGTGGTGACACTGGCGATACTGGTGACACTGGTACACTGGTGAAACTGGTGACACTGGCGAAACTGGTGACACTTGTACACTGGCGACACTGGTGAAACTGGTGACACTGGTACACTGGGGACACTGTCGACACTGGTGACACTGGCGACACTGGTGACACTGGCAACACTGGTATACTGGTGAAACTGGTGACACTAGTACCCTGGTACACTGGTGAAACTGGTGACACTGGTGAAACTTGTGACACTGGTGAAACTGGTGACACTGGTAAAACTGGTGACACTGGTGAAACTGGTGACACTAGTAGATGTATTCGTACGCATTTTTTCTACAATATGAATCAATTGTCCATTAAATAACAGAAAACCACCTACGTTTTTAGGTGATATGATTAGGCATGGTCAAATCTATGTTTCTTTAAAATAAAGGTTTTAATAATTGCTTTGGTCTCGAATGTGCACTGGCTACGTTACACTATTTGGAAGTTCAATGATGGGTCGTGTCAGAAAGTTTGAAATGGGAGAACGAATTTTGCTCGTTTTTCAGTATGGCGACACTAGTAGATGTATTCGTACGCATTTTTTCTACAATATGATTCAATTGTCCGTTAAATAACAGAAAACCACCTACGTTTTTTAGGTGATACGATTAGGCATGGTCAAATCTATGTTTCTTTAAAATAAAGGTTTTAATAATTGCCTTGGTCTCGAATGTGCACTGGCTACGTTACACTATTTGGAAGTTCAATGATGGGTCGTGTCAGAAAGTTTGAAATGGGAGAACGAATTTTGCTCGTTTTTCAGTATGGTGACACTAGTAGATGTATTCGTACGCATTTTTTCTACAATATGATTCAATTGTCCGTTAAATAACAGAAAACCACCTACGTTTTTTAGGTGATACGATTAGGCATGGTCAAATCTATGTTTCTTTAAAATAAAGGTTTTAATAATTGCCTTGGTCTCGAATGTGCACTGGCTACGTTACACTATTTGGAAGTTCAATGATGGGTCGTGTCAGAAAGTTTGAAATGGGAGAACGAATTTTGCTCGTTTTTCAGTATGGCATCTACAATTAATGCAAGAGGACATCTGCATACTCATTTGTTGTAAATTTTAGGTTTTTCACAATTTTCGCTAATAAAATTTGGACACTGGTAAAGTTACATAAAACACTGGCCACCACGTTACACGTATGGTTCGCTTGGGCAAGGTTTAGACAGAGGCTTTTCTTATATTTTTTTTTCGCATTCCTATCCTGTCATCACAAACAAATGTTTGAGCAAAAAATGGAGAATCTTCTATTGAAGGATTAAAATTTATAACTCGATTATCCTTAATAATTCTAACTAGGTCAAAAATCATCTCACAGGAAAATCTTCGTATTATCATCGCAAATAATATTTATTTAACTTTACTGCAAAACCACTTATGTTTATTAACTTAAAATAGGCATAAGTTGCATCTAAAGTACCATGTTCAGTTTTTTTTTAATCCTTACTGAATAATTGTATTCTTTTCAATACTCGGTGGTNCTTGGGCTGTTTGGATAACAAATTGACGAGTTCTTGTAACTTATTTTTACAACGCTTTTATCAACTTGCAATGTTGGGTTCCAGAAGCTTTCAATGTTGTGTTCCAGAAACTTTCAATGTTGTGTGTCCGACACCATAAAGCAAAGCTTTGAAAAGCTCCTATAAAAAAGCATAGTGAATAGGGCGAGGTAGATGACATCTAGATGTCGCCCTATGTACTACGTTTGCTACACCGGAAATAGACGACACGCCATTTCTTTAAATAAAATTAATTGGTGCTCGTTTGTATGTACATACATATGTAAATGCATGTGTGTGCACCTTTCTATTAATATCGTTGAATTATTTTAATATCTATTGCAAAATTTTATTCAGACAGGACTAAAAAGTAGAAAATAAATAATATAAAAAAAACTTTTTAATATACAACGCTTTTATAAATGGACTAAAAAGTAGAAAATAATACTTCTCAGTCCCATAGAATTTGTTTTGATAACTTTTGATTTTGAAATTTTAGCAAAAGTCATTATAAACAATCTATGAAATTGAAAATGAAAAGCGTGGGGCGCATGTAATACACTTGAATTGATATGAAAAGTAATATATGTATGTATGTATGTGGGTATATGAATAACGACCGCTTAAAATCGATTTCAAAGTTCTACTTTCGCTGTAGAAATTTTAGGTCTACGTTATGTAGTTTGACTATTGTCAACTAAATCGAATGCTTTGTAAGTGAAGTGACTTGTGGACCACTTGAGGTATAGGTGGACCAGTTGGTAACCACTTTGGGACCAGTTGGTAACTAGTTCGTGGGCCCAATTGGTAACCAGTCGGGGATCAGTCCGGGAACCAGTTGGGAAGTAGTTTGGGACTAGTCCGAAACTACTTACCTTCGGGCCAGTTGGGGACCAGTTGGTCTTTTTAAGCTCCTGTGGCCGTTTTAAGGG
>NW_016159509.1:75555-78212 GCF_001687245.7 Rhagoletis zephyria
TTTTCATTTTCAATTTCATAGATTGTTTATAATGACTTTTGCTAAAATTTCAAAATCAAAAGTTATCAAAACAAATTCTATGGGACTGAGAAGTATTATTTTCAACTTTTTAGTCCATTTATAAAAGCGTTGTATATTAAAAAGTTCTTTTTATATTATTTATTTTATTTTAATACTGTCATTTTAATTTTTATCAACAATCAAAGTAATTAAAATAACAAATTTTGAGGTGCACTTTGGGTACCTTTTTTACGTTTTTTGAGTATGACTTTTTCAGCGCAAAACGGAGACATTCAAAAATTATGGCAAATAGTAAATGTAATATTGGAAAAAGCAGTAGGCGCTGAGAAAAAGATATGCTCCATTAAAAATGTATCGTAAAAAACAAAAAATGGATAAATGTATCTACATTCTTTTTTTTTAAATCTAAGTATCAAGTTAGGAAATGTTGTACAAAAATTGCTATTTGGTTTTATAACACTGCTTCTTATTATTGTCAATAATCGAAAAATCATGTAATTCACATTCGTACACTTACGTGTGGATGTTCAGGAAGGAAAATATCTTACATATAATCACAATCTATTAAAATAGAGATTATTGTTTTTAGTCTTGTATAAATACGAACAATAATATTATGTCCAGATTTCACAGAAACTTGCATACATTTACGGTAATTATTAGGCCTCGGAATCTCATGCACTAAAACATCGAAAATATGCACGCAAAAGTCAGAAATATGCGCCATAAAGTAGTAAAGTATGCAATTAAAAATATTTTCCTAATATTTTATTGCCGGCACAAAAATAAATAACACATGTGTTTTAACACAACAGTAACGAAAACAATTCACTTCAAAATACAATACATATTTATGGATAAAAATAGTTTATAATCAAGCAGTCAGATACAATCTTGTGTAAATAGACAGTTGAGAAAGTTCGCCATTTTGATTCCACAACTCGTGCAACCTATAGCCATTTGGTGGCTTAAATGAATTTCAGTACGTAATACAGAGAAATCCAGCTTCACTCTAAAACATTCTCCAGGAATGACTTGCAGAGTGTCTTAAGCCTCATTCTTGCAAAGGCGGGACACTCACACCGGAAGTGTTCGACTGTCTCTTTTGAGGCAGAGTAATCGCAACTACTACACCAATGGACCAGAGCCCTGGGCACACTGCAGTAAGTTGGTAGGTATCTTCTTTGCTCATTCCTAAGAGGGCTTTGGTCTAAGTGGGTCGTAGGCCACCCAGAACTGCCGGGTAATCCTGTACGGTTACACCTCTACCTAGCCTTCGAGTGATAAATTTCCATAACTGTTGCTTTTATCTCCCCGAGCGAAGCGCCCATGTCCACCGCATGGGACACATTCAGTGCTGAACCGCACCTTGCAAATGGCCCTATGTGCTAGGAGCCATATTAGGGTAATTTCGTATTGATCAGAGATATAGGCCAGCTCTCTCCTACAGTCTTCCACTAGTGGACATCTAACAGATGTAGAAGAGAGTACCTCAATGGCCTCAGCGCTGCTGTCTTACTTCACGCGGAGCTCTGGTGCTCCGCCGGCGTTGATGCCGGCCAACGCCTGCTGCTTGCAAGCTGTTGGTGTTGCCAGTCCATGGTATGCACTGCAGGCACTTTCCGGAAGCAGTTGCTGCTAGGGCCACTGGTTGGCACTTGTTTTTTGCAAACAAGTCGCAACAAATTATAAATTACAAAAAAATTGGTCTTTTCGATTTAAAAGTGCGCGAATTAATGAATCTCATTTATTTCATATGTCAGTCTTGAACTCAGTTGCTAATGACTTACATACTATAGGGTTGCATTACTAATATCGTAAATTCTTAATTTTAATAGGGCGAATTTATCTAAGGTAGTTTAAAGTTATTTGTAGGTTGCAAGTTGTATGCTTGATCGCATTACATCATGCATTTACTGCGAAATATGCAATAATAACTCTTTAAGTGGAAATTAACTTTATTTTAATTTTTTATTTAATTTTCATTTAAATTATTTTCAGTTTCAATAAGCTACTTATTTAGGTGAGTAAAAAGGGGTTGTAAAACAGACTAGGCCAGCGAAAGCTTCCATTTGTACTGAGAGATTTTGAAAGCTTTGGCACGTTGTGTTGTAAAAGCAGGGCTGGTATACAAGTAGGGATAAATCGATACCATCAAGGTATTACTCAAATCAGTACTTGTACTTGTATCAAACAAGGTATCGATACCTACTCAGTATCGGAAAGGTATCGAGTACTTGTACATAGAACTACGATTTTGCAGATTTTTCAAAGTTATTAAATTTTTTCACAAAAAATATGCATTTTTACAAGATTATTTACCTTCGAATATTTTTTCATACAAAACAATAAAATACATGTTTACAAGATTATTAGATAAAGCTTTTTCATATAAAATAAGTTTACGAAAATAACTCTTTTTTTGTTATATTTCCCAAAAAAATCAACTTTTCCAAGTGTTTTCCTGAAAGGCGGTTTCGAGTTTTTGATATACGGGCATGTTCTGAAATTCGAAAATTTAAATCGACTCGGTTTTCCATATATTTTTTAATTATTGAATATTCTAATTGAAAACGAATAAGAAGCAGCAGCGATATGAAACTTGTAAATTTTTGGGTTAAAACCCATCGAAAAAA
>NW_016159509.1:80395-83688 GCF_001687245.7 Rhagoletis zephyria
TGTAACACCTCTGAGTGTGGTTATTCTGATTTAATTTTTATTTAAGTGAAGAGCTAAGGTCACTTAAATCAAAATTAAAAACAAATTAAAATGGATTGGTGAAACCAAAAATTCGAAAATCAAAGTAATTTTCACTTAAATGAATCTGGTGAAACTGGCTGTAAAAATGACTGTAAATATCAATTTTGAGTGAATAATCTTCAGTAATTACTAAAATATCGCAGTTTTCGTATTTCTCAAAATTACCGTTATATGGGAGGTGAGTCTCCAATTGACTGCGGTTGAGTAAAGTATATTTTGGCTGTGCGTAAAGGTTTTTTGCTAGAAGTAACAACAACACAACGTCATTGTTATATTTCTGAGCTGCAGTCTACAGCAGTAACAAAAACCATAACATTGATTAAAATCATTGAGAATGAGCGACGATGATGAGGATGATACCCCTATGGCATGACAAATGTCAACAACAAGAAAGCGAACGCACGTTTTGTCACCTCAGGTAGCGAAGAAAAAAGCTGCACTGGACTCCGAATCAACAAAGTATGCTGACTACTATCAAGCGGTTAGTGACGACAACGACGACATGGACTTTGAACAGGCGAATCAAACTGAACAGGCGAATCAGAGTGAAAACAGCAAAGAAGGCAATCTGCTTGCAAATGCTGAAGGTGAAGAAGCTGCTAAGCCCCCACCTATATTTCTGCCTGATGTAAATGATATTAACAGTATGCTGAATTATATTACTTCTAAGATAAGTAAGCAAAACTATAGCTATAAGTCTCAAAGGGATGGACACGTTAGATTAATGGTTAAGACAGTAGAAAACTATAGAAAGCTAGTTAAAATGGTGACAGGTAATAAGATCAACGGAAATAAGGTCAATTGACCCGCGCGACCGGCGCGCACACCACGTCACGCTACGCCGCGGCCCCGGCCCCCCTTCCCCGTCTCCCACCGTGCTGTAACGTAGGTAGATTTATTTTTTGTATACGTTGAAATAAAATTTTTATATATTTTNCTGTGAAATGCGCACTAAGTCACCCAACCAGTACCTTTCCCAAGGATAAGGAGCTGCCAGCTAAATGTGCCAACTGTTTTGGAAATCATGCTGCTAGCTACAAAGGCTGCAGAGTTTATCAAGAAATAGTTGCAAAGAAAACACCTCATTCGTCAATGCCTCATCAGATTAAAATAAATCATACTGATCTGTCAAACTTTGCACCGCCAAACTTATCTGGAACTACAATATATGCTGAAAGNCTTGCGTTAGTAACTTCAAAAGCCGTATTACTAAAGAGCCGCTACACCTTTTCTTTTTGGATCTCGAACCTGACAACCAAAACGCTGAAATTTACAAATTGACACAAATTGGCAATGCTATCGTTAATGTTGAACCACCAAGGAAGGTAAATGATGTAGTTCAGTGTTTTCGGTGCCAGGAGTATGGGCATACAAAATCATACTGCACAAAAAAATTCAAATCTGTGAAATGCGCACTAAGTCACCCAACCAGTACCTTTCCCAAGGATAAGGAGCTGCCAGCTAAATGTGCCAACTGTTTTGGAAATCATGCTGCTAGCTACAAAGGCTGCAGAGTTTATCAAGAAATAGTTGCAAAGAAAACACCTCATTCGTCAATGCCTCATCAGATTAAAATAAATCATACTGATCTGTCAAACTTTGCACCGCCAAACTTATCTGGAACTACAATATATGCTGAAAGGCAGCCAAGATATGCACAAGTTCTTGAAGGTAGCTCGAAATCCAGAGAGAATAGTGCTCTGGAAAGTATTGAAAAGCTCCTAGCAAAGCAATATGAACTTACAAATAATCTTTTAACCATGACAATGTTTCTCGTAAATAAATTATGCAAGTAGATCTTCGTATAGCAGTATGGAATGCCAATGGGCTTTCGAATCATATCAATGAAATAGAACTATTTATATTTCGATATAATGCTGATATCAGAGACGCACTTCACCAGTCGCTCATACATAAACATTCGTGGTTTTGAAGTCATACACGCAAATCATCCGGATGGCAAAGATCATGGAGGGTCTGCAATAATCGCTAAAAATGGATTAAGATTCAAAAATTTGGACAGTGTTACTGAGAACTCTATCCAGGCTGCCAGTATAGAAATCCAATTTATGCACACAACTTTAACAGTGACAGCAGTTTACTTCCCACCAAGATATACGTTGAATTCGATGGAATACGAAAGAGTTTTCCAAATACTTGGCCCAATATTTATTGCTGGTGGAGATTACAACGCCAAACACCCCTGGTGGGGCTCAAGGTTAACTAATCCAAAAGGTAGACAGCTGTATAAGTCATCGGCGTAGCCAGAATGAAATTTAGGGGGCTCGACCCTATTTAGCTGGCATTTCAGGGTACTATTTTATATATATACAAGGAAAATTTGAAAGTTAGGGAGGGGGGCTCGAGCACCCCCCTGCCCCTACCTGGCTACGCCCATGTTATAAGTGCTTAGTAGACAATAGTTTTAAGACTTTATCCACAGGAAAGCCTACATACTGGCCAACAGATAGTACGAAATTTCCTGATTTACTAGACTTCATTGTCTATTCAGGGCTCAATAAACAACAATTTCAAATAACGGAAAGTTTTGACCTAAGCTCTGACCACTCTCCGTTTATTGTANAGGGGGGCTCGAGCACCCCCCTGCCCCTACCTGGCTACGCCCATGTTATAAGTGCTTAGTAGACAATAGTTTTAAGACTTTATCCACAGGAAAGCCTACATACTGGCCAACAGATAGTACGAAATTTCCTGATTTACTAGACTTCATTGTCTATTCAGGGCTCAATAAACAACAATTTCAAATAACGGAAAGTTTTGACCTAAGCTCTGACCACTCTCCGTTTATTGTAACTACTACTACTTCTTTGTATCCCAAAGAAAAACCTTATAAAATTATATCAAAACCGACAAATATGACTGCTTCCAAAGACTGGCTTGAAACTCTCTCAATCTAGATATTTCACTTAAAAGTGGGAAGGAAATTGATGTAGCTGTAGAAAACCTGACAAAAGCAATTCATCAGGCGAGAAACCTCTTCACTAAAGTTGAAAGAAATGATTTAGCGATGCAGCCTCAACCTTATATTCCGATTCAGTTAAGGCATCTAATAAACCCCAAAAGAAGGTTATGAGGTGGGTTTTATCGAAGACTGAGGTAGCTCAGCCGCTCCAGGGTTGAGTGGAGGTCCCACTAACCCCCACTGAATAAAATAAACACAGTAGTTAAATATAGCGAACACAACCACACAC
>NW_016159510.1:0-8045 GCF_001687245.7 Rhagoletis zephyria
AACCTATTGCTTCAATTAACACTTTGATGTGTAAATAAGGAAAGACAATGTAAGTAAATATCACCCATAGAAAAATAAATAGGTGTGCAACATTTTGGCAAGTTTGCACTATATAAATCCACATTTCAAACGCAGTAATAAATTAGAACAAGTAATTTTTAGCAAAAAAAAAAACAGACTTCAACTCTCATATAAAAAAAATATATTTTATATATATATCTCATGATCCACTGATCGGATCTCAACCAGATTAGTATGGGACCACCTCTGAGAAACTACCTTTCCGATGCAAAAAGAATTATCGATATCGGTTGACGTGGTCCAAAGTTATGCGGTAACATACATAAAACAAAAATATTCCGACGAACTGATAACCTCCTCATTTTTTGGAAGTCGGTTAAAAATTATAAAGTTTCGCAAATTTTCACTAAAATATCGAACTTATGATTATGTATATAAAATTTTTTTGGTAAAAGTTATTAAATATCCAACTTGTGAATAAAAAGTTCGATATTTTAGTGCGAAACTTTATAATTTTTCTAATATTACTACTGCCTTTAAAATGTGGATTTATATATGTTTGCATATGATGACCTTAAAATTTATAAAAAATTAATATTAAGGGCCGGTTACTCAATGTCTGGTTAACACTAATCTGCGGTTAAACATCGTTATCGACGTCTTCGACTCCATGCATATAACAGGGAGTCGGTAACGTCGATAACTATGTTTAACCGGAGATTAGTGTTAACCAGACATTGAGTAACCGGCCCTAAGCCTAAGACAAATCAGCTATGCTTTTTTGCAATTGCTTCTAAAATTTCGAGCTTTCTTTGCTCTCTGTTTTCCTTTCTCTTCTCCCTTTCCTCCTTTTTCTTTAAAAACTCCAACACTTCTTTGTGGTATGCCTTCCTCTCCTCCACCATATCAGAAATTTTGGTTTCCATCCGGTCAGTAGCAGTTTTTCTTTTTTTCGCTGTGGAGCAGCTCGGAATATCATCTGCATGAAAAGAAATTTATTGAAAATGTAATTAGTATCAAATTTTCAGTTACTGCCAGTAACTTATGTAATTTTTTTATAAAAAGTTGGCTTATAGTTTAACAAAAACCATAAAAGTCAAAATTCGAAACTTTACATTTTTTAATTAGTTTTTATAAAAATTTTTTGTGAGAAGTGGGCCACACCGTTCACAAAATGAATTGTAAAAAATCAACCATAATTTGTAGCTACTTCAAACTTGCATCTTATACTGGAAATTTTATAGAATTTTCCTAGTTTTTATACAAAGTTTCGAATTTTGGTTTTCATGGATTTGCTGAGGATATTGTGGAAATAGTCTTGCATTTGCATTCGCAAGTTTTGTGCGTAATAACATGCCACCATTGCATTTTATCGTTGAAAATTTACAAATGCACCGAATATCATGATCATGAAGAGCCCTTATATATAGTATACCATATGTAAGTATATCTTATACGATGTACCTGCAGCGGACTGTTCTAAGTCTGAAGCTCCATCTAAACTTGCGCTAGTGTTCTCTGGTGCATCGTTGCTCTCCCACAGGAACTCAGGATTCAAAGATCGTTTGTCGCCTAGAATGGCATCCAGCTCACTGTGGAATATTAAGAATAAATAAATTAACTAAGAATAAATAATAAATCAATAAATTAAGAATAAATAAAAAGTAATAAGTAAAAAGTAAAAGTAAAAGAATTTTGTTAAACGACAAACGCATAAACGTAGTTATACTAACCTTTGGTAAGGACACGTAAGTCTACTTCTACCGCTCTGCCTGTTGTTAAGTATGGTTTTTTTATATTGCCGCTCCAGAGTCCTAAATTTGTTTTCAATTTGAAAGCAATTGAAACTATAGCCTTGCTCCCCCATCCTCTCTTCAATGATTTTCCACATTTTGGCCTTATTTCGGAGTGCGGGTGATTTACCCACTTTAGGCCGAAGTTCTTCCAAAAGGGACAGCATTAGCTTTGTGGGAGCTTCTAGCCAGGCCTGTTTTTCACCTGGCACAATGGGAACGTAATCTTCATCTTCATCTAAAAAAGTTAATCCGCATTAATATTAAGTGCGTATGTACATATGTGTACTGCAAGAATGGGAAATGTTTAGTTATTTGTACATCGGTTTTTAGGTGGGGCGGAGGGGGAGGTGGCATGGCCCTCCAAACCCCCTCTTAAACAAAAGAGGATGGTCCATGTTTTATGAAAAGTCACCACTGCCCCCTGTACTCCCACACAGACCCCTTGGGCGCTGTTTGTAAATAGAGGAACCTTGAATTTTTGCTAAAGGATTATAACGCTTATTAAGTAGAATGTAGAATTCTCCTTCCTGTGTTGCCGAAGAAGAGGGCTGAACACCTTTACAGAGATATTTCGTACATATTTTTTTGTGTTTGACAGCTCAGCTCGGAATTTTGCAAAAAGTACCGCGATTATTAAAAAATTATTGCACAGATATGTATATTCACTTTTTGTTTTTAATAAAGCGTAGACTCTTGTCTACAAGTATGTGTAAAAGTTTTTTTGTTTCGGGTCACGCGTTTAGGCACAGCACAATCCAAAATCGTTGTACAAATAACTAAACCATACTGCAAAAATACTTAGTGTAGAAGAAGTCCCCGCAATAGCTTCCTCAGGTTGCAAGCTTCTAGAGACTTCCTCTGGAAGTTCTGTGAAATAATAGGATCAAATAAATACATTTATAATATTTACTAAATATACACTATTTACCTATTTGGGAAAAAACTACTTCGCCATACGTTTCGCTTTGTGCCTGAAGCAAACTGTTGGCCAACTTCCGCATATATTCTTCATCTGAAAATATTTAATATATTACTCATATTTCACTTAAATAATTGTACTTACCATTTTGAATCCTATTAAAGGTTCCAGGCGTCACGTTTACGTTTAATTTATCATCCATTTTCTTCACACTTGTAATTTGTAAACAAACCGTTTGACGTTTTTACAGGAAATAGTGCTTTTTGCGTTCCTATACACTTCTGCATCTGTTCTCATGTTACTCTCACTTGAGAGAGTAAAATTGTAGTTTGACATTTCCACAGGTTTTAGTCCGAAGTTCAAAGGAACAGACTAAATATTTACATAACTTAGTTTTTATCCTTTATTCGTAGAATAAACACTGTATATGTTAAGCACTGGTTCAATGTTCTAATAATTTATAAAACGATGACCTATGTTGATTATAGCTTTTTTAATGTTATTCCTAACATTCGAATTCGCGTTCGCCCATTCGCAATCAGAAAATTCGCATTCGTATTCGCGAAAAATATGACATTCGAAACATCCGTAATGTACATACACTTACTTAGTAGTACAAACTTGAATATATATGTGTAATTTGTATTTAAATGTGCTACATTTTTATTTGACGCAAATCATTTATTTTTTTTTTGCGATAGCATTATAGATCCCGTGTTTCAGTTAGATTAGTCTCTCATATAAATGTTATCTATAAAAGCAAAGTCTAATAACTTTTACGTTTAATAAAAGCAAGTATGTGCATATGTACATATGCAAGAATGATAGAATACAAGATTGCGCCGATCAGAGAGGATTTTTGAGAATAACTTTTGTGTGACGTCACACTGGTGCAATTGCGAGAGAGAAATGCCAAAACGTGAGCAAGAATGGAAGAAGAAGAAAAAATGTTGCAAGGAAAATGTAAACAAGTTGCACCAGTGTGACGTCATGCAAACAACGATTCTGTCAAATTCGTTAAGAGAGGAATAGCGGTCCGAGATCGGCGCAACCTTTGTATTCTCTCAATCGTGGTACATATGTATGTGTGTGCATGAATAGTGCGCTGCCCAGCAAATAATTGGTAATGGCCTTCTAGTGGTAACGTGTTCTAGATGGCATGGCCTTATATTGTCTTCTAATATTTTCGCTTCTATTAAGCATTGTTGGTAATGCATAGTAGAATGCCCTATAATATTTTATTAATTTCGATTAATTGATTCATTACGGGAATTGTAAAGTAGAATACAATCGTAGTTATCGGAAAAAAACTTTTCTACTGTTAATTTCTTTCGAAAATTCCATTGCATAAAAATCATGGTTTGCATTACCGGTATTCTCGAAGTCTTGCACGTTGTACGGATTGCCCGAAATGCAAAAATAGGCTGACTTCCAAAACGTCAATTGCTTTGCATACGTACAAAGTATAATGTTCCATAACGCCGAACTACAAAATGTTGACACCACGGCAACCGAATCCCGTGGTTCGCTCTCTCAATTATGAACGGCGAATCAACCTGTTTACACAACACATTCGTGATTCACTTTGCATCTCTGCTTCTTGTTCTTTGCTTTTGTTTGATGTTTAATGTGCTGTTTATTGTGCATTTCAACTGTGAAGAAAAAATTTGCAGTGGTTAATTAGCTAAATCAATAGTTTTAACGAATCTAGCTATTTTGTCAATGTTTGTCCTGGTGGCGATGTGTGTGGTCTATGGGGTTTGACAGCCGTTATCGATAAAAATTAGAGAAGACAACGATTTGTTCTTGATTCGCATGTTGATTGGATCTGAATCACCTACGAATGAAGTGATTCGTTCTCAAAATTTTGTATGGCGAATTACGTGATTCGGTTCTTAATTGGGGCGCCAATCACGAATGAGAGAGCGAATTACGAATGGGAGAGCGAATCACTTGCCGTGGAAACATCGTTTTAATTAACAGCCACAGCATGGTTGTTTCAACGAAATTTTTTCTTGAAATAAGTAACTCAAAAATATCCTTATGCGGATGGAGAAAAGTATTCCAAAGGGTAATATGCTCTCTTGGGAGACGTGTAATGACCATTACTGAATTAAATGTGTTGCAAGACCTTTGGAAAGAATTTGAAATTAAAGAGTTGTTAAATGTATCCGGCCTCGACGACAGGATGTAAGTCGTTTATGTTTGAAAATTATATGTATAAGCATTTGTTGATCATACTCCTTTGAGAAAAAAAAACAAAAGCTACATATCGCCGCTGCGCCAACAAAAACAGTTATGTGTTTTTTAATAACTTTTCAGGAGAACAATAAAACTGATTCCTGGTGCCAATAGGGAATATTGAACAAGTGTCGTATTAAAAAAAATTATATTAAAAATATGCTATTGATTTAGAAAAAAAAATCTTCAATTACGACGTGATCAACATTTGCGCCGCTTTAAAGCACATATGTAGCTATTTTTATTTGCTTTTGGCGGTATGGAATCGTATGCAATTTGTACATAATACTGCCGTTAGGCCTAGATGCAATGTATAGAAGTTGAGGACTCGATTATTTATCTGCCCGTTGCTCCTGTTATGTAATGAAAAATGTCAGAAAGGTTTTTATTGGTAATAAAAATTAATGCAAAGTGATGAATGGACACATACTTTGTACAAACCATTAAATTGCCAGAGATGCGAACTGTTTTTTCGGTCAGCGTAAACATTTTTTCCTAGAATTTTTTCGTTGAAAAAATCTAATGCAAAATTCGCGCGCAAATCGTAAAAAACACAAAATCTAAGATGGCGGACATTTCCCATTTCGCAATTGGGGGAAAAATTTTCATTTTGTGTTCACCTAAACAGGAGACACCTAACTGCGTCAAAGAAATTCTTCCTGGAATTTTTTTGTTGAAAAAGTCTAAAGTGATCGGGCTAAAATGTGGGAAATAGATAGTGTTAATAAAATATGCAATAAAAAAAAATGTGTAAAAATCACATAACAGTTCTTGTTGGCGCAGCGACGATATGAAGATACGCATAGAATTTTTTCGTAATATGCATTTTTTACAAATACACATTCTTCGATAGCTACGTAATTTATACCAAATTAGAGGTCAGGATTATTCCGTGTGCAGAAGTCCACGTAAGTGGGGAAGCTTTTGACTGCCATGCGAAAAACCTCGCGTGCGCTGACTTAACGTCCCACTACTTAACCCTCGATAAGGTGAAGTATTGCCAGCTGTACAGATCCTCAAAGTCAATGTTGGGAAAATATTCGACAATGGTTTTTTCTAAACCTTCCAAGTTAACGCTGATAATGCGCGTTAACGCTAAGAAAATAACTTTTACAGCCAATTTTACGAAAGCAATTTAAGTGAAAAATGATTTAAATTTTTTGAATTTTATATGGAAATTGACAGAAAAAAAAAATTCATTTTCCATTTAAATTGCTGGTGAAAGCAGCTGCTATCAATTTTCTTAGCGTTAACTTCGAAGTTACATAGGTTTTTCTGATTTACTTTGTTTATTGATTTATTAAAAAACCAAAGATGTATTATGAAACCCCTATAAACAAACAAAGTAAATCAGAAAAACGTATGTAACTTCGAAGTTAACGATAAGAAAATTGATAACAGCCGGTTTCACCAGCAATTTAAATGGAATTTATTTTCTATCAATTTCCATATAAAATTCAAGGAATTGAAATAATTGTTCACTTCAATTGCTTTCGTAAATTGGCTGTAAAAGTTATTTTCTTAGCGTTAACGCGCATTATCAGCGTTAACTTGGAAGGTTTATTAAAAACCATTGTCAATATTTTTCCAACATTGACTTTGAGGATGTCTACAGCTGGATAACAAACCCATTTTCATGTGACCCGAAAAGTAAACCTACTGAGATGACAAATTAAGCTTTTGACAGCCTTCTGGACATCAGTGAAGACAGAACTTTGAATATTAAATAATACGAAGGGAGCCAAGAGAGTTCTGGATGCAAGTGTATGCAGAAAACACTGCTGTTGGCAAGATTGCATTAAAACTTCTAGTAACTTTTACTTTTACATTTCTATGTGAGACTGCATTTTCAACAAATGCTTCCATAAACAAGTAATTTTTAAGCAAAAAACAAAACCGACTTCAATTCCCATATAAAAATTCAAGATTAGCGTTAATCTTTTCCCAGGATGATTAGAATGGGACCACCTGTGAGGTAACACCTTTCCCTTAAAAAAAGAATTATAGTAATCGGTTAACGTGGTCCAAAGTTATGCGGTACCATACATTAAGAAAACAAAATAATAAAAAATATTTCGAGGAAATGATAACCTTCTCCTTTTTGTGAAGTTGGTTAAAAACAAATGCACCAGCACGCATTCAGCGTCAAATGATTTCAGGTAAAGGTCAAAGCTCCCAACAAACTTAAAGGAAATAATGAAATCATCATAATAATTTAGTCCGCACATTAAAGGTAAATGACCACAAAGTTTGCATTGTGTTTTCTTGTTTTCGTAGACATTTGAGAGTAGGGGTGCCGCGGTAAAAAAAAAGTTTGGGAACCCCTGAGTTAATTGATGCTTTTATAATTTGATTTATTAATAAAACGAAAATTAATAATTCAATAATGATTTTCTGTATGACTTTGTACTGTATTTATGGTAAATTACGCATATTAAGGCAATATGCATACAATATACATAACACGTAATTCGATATTTGCAGTTGGAATTATACACCGGATGCTCCAATTGGAGTAACACCATATTTTTAAAAGCATGCCACCGTAATTTCGAGATATTAAAGTCTTTCATATTTTATTTATCGTTATAACCAGGACCGAAAAAATAAGCAAGAAAAAGCAATTGTGAGCGATTAGATAAGTACTATAACATTAGTAAATATGCTTGCAAATATGATCGAAAAACAACAAAATATTTAAGTACAGCTTAATGTTTGGTTTTTTATTCGTTTCAACTTGCGAATACCAAATGGCTTGATATTCTCAATTTCGTGTTATTGAGGTACCCATTCGCAATGCAAATCGAAGAAGAACTTTTGATGAGCGAAGTACTTGAGACTTAACCACTAGCACACAAATTTTTAAAGCTTCGACAAATTTGTACAGAAAAATGGTGTGTGGATATTTGCAGTGGTTGGAAAAACGAAAGAGCATGTTTAGTATAAGAAGAGGCAGAAAACGCCACGAGAAGTCACTGTATGATCCGTCGGTATTCCCTGGCGACTAGGAAGATGCCGCCATAGATTTAAAACCCGTATGGATACTGGATACAGAGGCCTGCGAAATT
>NW_016159510.1:11432-35781 GCF_001687245.7 Rhagoletis zephyria
CAGATGCAGATGCAGATGCAAAGATGAAGATGAAGATGAAGATGAAGATGAAGATGAAGATGAAGATGAAGATGAAGATGAAGATGAAGATGAAGATGAAGATGAAGAATCTTCATCTTCATCTTCATCTGCATCTGCATCTGCATCTGCATCTGGATCTTCATCTTCATCTTCATCATTGTCTTTATCCTTGTCTTTTATTTATCTTTAACTTTGTCCTATTCTTCATCTTTATCATTGGCTTGATCCTTCAATATAGGTTGTGAGTGTCTGTGGTTTTGTCGTTGCACTTGTTTTTGTTTCTGCCCTTGTATCTTGCTCTCTGTATTTTCATTACCCACTCCACAGTGGCGTTAAGAGTTCAATGCAGCCGCCCCTATCTATTCACGAATACGCATACGCATACATACGCAAAATTAAGTTTTATTTTCTGAACAAAAAATAAAACTCAAGAAATAACGATTATTTTCCGAGCAAAAAATAAAACTCAAAACGTAACCATTATTTTCCGAGCCAAAAATAAAACTTAAAACGTAACCCTTATTTTCCGAACAAAAAATAAAACTTAAAGCGTAACGATTTTTTTCCGAGCAAAAAATAAAACTTAAAACGTAACCATTATTTTCCGAGCAAAAAATAAAACTCAAAAAATAATCGTTATGTTTTGAGCAAAAAATAAAACTCAGTTAATAACGATTAAAAAGTGATTTTTATAATAAAAGTTATAACCGTTACGGTCCCTGATTTTAATTTCGCAGGCCTCTGTTATCCAGTACGGGTTTTAAATCTAGTGGCGACATCTTCCTAGTCGCCAGGGAATACCGACGGATCATACAGTGACTTCTCGTGGCGTTTTCTGCCTCTTGCTTTATTCTAGACATTGCTCCTTTCGTTTTTCCAACCACTGCAAATATCCACACACAATTGTTCTGTACATATTTGTCGACAGCTTTAAAAATTGTGTTGCTAGTGGTATAAGTCTCAAGTACTTCGCTCATCAAAAGTTCTTCTTCGATTTGCATTGCGAATGGGTACCTCACTAACACGAGAAGGACACTAAGTCCCTCTACGTCGGTACTTTCGTCAAGTTGAAAACTAAAAAATTCACAAGTTTTCAATCTTTTTATAAGTTCGTTCTCGACTGCCTCTAAAATTATGTTGATTCGCTCTTTCGCAGTGTGATTGCGAAGTTCCAAAGAATAAGTAACATGTACACGTGCGCGAAGCTGCTGCGCTTGTTACGAGAACAGCCCAGCCAGCAAAAAATCCGAAAACGGGGAGAAAAGTGGATGAAAAACAAAAAAAATTTTAATTACTTTCGGCGGATTATTCAAACTTATAAAGTAACTCTTGAGCGGTTCATATAGTTTTAATAAACGCTCTATCGCTGGATGTAAACTTAGCCACTGTGATAAAGTAATTTAACGTATTCCACCTCAGATTGTAGACAGAAATCTTTTAAAGACTCAGTTCTAACTGTAAAAACCGATAAATAATTATATATTTTTAAAATGATTAGTTCTACGTTACAGGATAACATATCACAGCCTTTATGTACAGTATTATTTACAACATAAGCTGGACATCCAATACCAATCATATGATTGTTCAGTATTGTAGGACTCATAAGTGTGTAGGTGTTCGTGTGCACATGCGTTCTTATAACTAATTAGATCTTAAGATTTATCTGCTAAGATTTGGTTGTATTTAGACCTTAAGTTTCACAAATGTTCAAACTCTAACTAGACCTTAAGGATCTCTTGTAACTAGCCAATAGAAATCGCTTAAATTGCAGCGAGTAAGAACCGTTTTGTAAAAACGACGCTATACGGCATTAAAAAACGGATCGAAGACATCATTCGATTTTGCACATTACAAAGAACGGACGTGTTTGATTTATTTTGTCGCCACCTGATACATTTCATCAGAAGTGGTCTTAGAACTAAATTAAAGTAAAATTTTATATCGAACATCAAAGTAGCGCGCAAAAACTAAACAAATAGTTTTACGAAGTAAAATTAAATTTCAAAGACGTGTTAAAATAAAAATTTCCGTAAAATGAATCGCGATATAAACGCAGAAAAATATTCCCTACTGCAGTTAAAAGCCTGGTGTACTGCTGTAGGCATTAATGTGAGTGGTGCTAAGGCGTCTTTAGCTGCAAGATTAAATGAGCTGTCAGCCGAAGCTCGAGGATTATGCCCAAAAGTGGACAAGGCGGGCAAACAAAGTTGCGACAACCTAGATGACCAGAACAAACAGGGTGAAGACAACGGCGAAAATAACGGGGAAGACAACGGTGAGCATAAGGGCGATAGCAACGGTGAGCACAACGGAGATGGCAACGGTGAGGATAACGGTGAGGACAACGGCAGAGTTTCAAGGAGCGGCAATGTACAACGGTGCGAAAGAAATATATTGGTAACCAACGACGACAATGATGCCAGTTACATTCAAAGGGGTGTAGCATGTGTGCGTAGCGGCACCTTCGGGAGTCGTCCAACAAGTTACGTGGTAGACAACGAAAGCTCGGTTAGCGGCACAGCTGAGAATTTAGCCACAGTCCACGTCCACGACGACGGCGAAGCAGCAGCCCTTAAGATTCAACTGCTACAAAAAGAAATACAGCTGCTTACACTACAAAAGGACGACACAATGGCTAGCACAAGCAAACGAGGAGACAATATTCCATTTGAAACACTGAAGGACGTCATACCAACGTACGACGGCGGCGATGGATTCAATACATGGCGAAGTCAAGTGATGCACTACCGTGAAATTTTCAAGGTAGACGATGCCATGCTGTGTGTGGCTATACGACTAAAGCTAAAAGGCCTCGCGCTAACATGGTACAACGCTAAGTCCAGTTTTCCTAAAGACATTGACGAATTATTGTGCGATATGGAGACCGTTTTCACTTCCGGCGAAAGATAAATCGAACGCCGCCGCAAGTTCGAAAAACGAGTTTGGTCGCCTGAATAAAGTTTCGCCAACTACTACAACGATAAGTTCTTGCTGAGCAGCGATTTGAACATCACTGCCGAAGAGTTCGCTGACTACCTCGTGGTAGGGATACCGGACAGACAACTCCGAAACCAGGCAAGGCTGCAAAATTTCACGTCGGCGAATGAGGTGGTAAGGGCGTTCCGCTCAATAACATTGCCGAAACGATTAGTAGCCAAGCCATACACCGGAGAGCGGCTAAGGTGTTATAATTGCAACTGCTCTGGACATTACGCGAAGGATTGTAGAAAACCAAAGAGAGATGCCGGTACGTGTTGTGCATGCGGACAGCAGGGCCACTACGCAATGGGGTGCAAGATGTACAAGAAGGAGAAGAACAATTTTGTAAGTTATTTTAGGTTATACGTATTTGCACATATGAACACTTATATAATTATAGAGTGCCTAGTTGATTAAGGCAGCCCGGTTAGTTTATTGAAGCAGGTTGTGGTGCCCCCGGGAGTAGAGTTAGAAGAAGTAAACGAGACGTACTACGGGTTGAACAAAACAGTTTTATGTGTTATTGGGAAAATGAAATGTATTTTGAAAGTCCTGAATAAAGAAGTTTTAATTGAATTTCTAGTGGTACCGAATGGATGTATTGGTTACACAGCTTTGTTAGGTAGGGATTTTATCGAAGCAAGTCATGCAAGGTTAAAAATTGGAAACGCCGAGTTTTTGGATAGAGTAGCGCAAATTGAGACAGTAAGTAGTGTAAACAAAGTAGAGGAAAAGTATGAAACTGAAAAAATTTTTAAGCAAGATGGTGTGAACAAAGTGGAGAACAATAACAAAGTTGAGACAACGTATAAAGTTAAGGAAATGGTTAAGTTACATATAACAAAGAAAGGTTCGTGCGAGAATACTAATAGCGTAAAAGACATTAATGAAATTGATAAGCTAGATAAAAGCGATAACGTTAGAAGTGTCGTAAGCGAAATTATGGCAATAGATATGGGCGAGGAAACAGACATAGATCTCAAACTGGGTGAAGAGATTAAATTCAATGATAAAAAACTGTTTAACGAAATCTTTACAAGAGTTTACCTAAATTCAAAGAGGCATGACAAACCTTTAGTTAGAAAAGAAATGAAACTGACGCTAGTTGATGAAAAGCCATTTGCGTGCGCACCGAGAAGACTGGCATATAAGGGGAAGTTGGAGTTACAGAATATAATAGATGAATATCTACGACCTAGTGAATCGGAATTCGTGTCACCTATAGTGTTAGTCAAAAAGAAAACAGGTGAACTTCGGTTATGTGTTGATTATAGGAAACTAAACAAGGTTACAGCAAAGGACATTTACCCCATGCCCCTCATAGACGATTTGTTAGATAGATTAGCGAACAAGAAAATATTCACGAAGCTGGACCTCAAGAACGGATTTTTTCATGTGTTTATGGGCGAAGACTCAATAAAATACACATCCTTTCCTACACCGTTAGGGCAGTACGAGTTCATAAGTCTGCCATTCGGACTCAAAAATGCACCTGCAACGTTCCAAAAGTTCATCAACAAAATTTTTGCGGACATGATTCGAAGTGGAGAGGTTATAGTTTATCTGGACGGCATTATGATAGCGACGCAGAGTTTAAAGGAGCATTTTGAAATATTACAAAAAGTGTTTTTAAAGATCGTTCAGAATAACTTAGAATTAAGGTTAGATAAGTGTGAGTTTTTGCAGTCGAGGGTATCATACCTTGGCTACACTATTACTGGTGAAGGTATTCAGGTTAAAAAGGACTAAAGGCCATAGAAACATTTGCAGTCCCGACTAAAGTTCACGAAGTTCAAAGTTTTCTGGGCTTATGCTCATATTTCCGGAGGTTCATTAAAGATTTTTCAACGATAGCCAAACCCCACCACGATCTTACGAAGAAAGATTAAAAATTTCAGTTTGGAGATACAGAGCTAGAGTGTTTTAACAGCCTTAAGAAAAAACTGATTGCATCACCTTTGTTGGCAATCTATGACCCAAACGAGGCAACAGAGTTGCACTGTGGCGCAAGTGCTTTAGGTTTTGGAGCAATTTTGTTACAGAAGAAAAAAGACAATAAACTTCATCCAGTGTTCTATTTCTCCAAGCGCACGACAGCCACAGAATCGAAATATCACAGTTTCGAGTTAGAAACACTTGCAATCGTATATGCACTAAAAAGGTTCAGAATTTATTTGCAGGGCATAAAATTTCAAATTGTTACCGACTATAACTCACTAACATTGACGCTCAATAAGAAAGATATGAACCCGCGAATAGCGAGGTGGGCTTTAGAACACAAAATTACGATTATGAACTTGAACACAGAGCAGGAAAAAGAATGCAACATGTGGATGCACTAAGCAGAGTAAATAACGTGCTAGTGGTGCACGCAAACACTTTTGAGGAAAATCTGATAATATGCCAGAATAGAGACGAACAGAGGGGGAAAATAAAAAAGAAACTAGAGGTTAGCGAAGACAGTCACTACGAGATGAGAAACGGGATAATTTACAAGAAGAAGGACAGAAACCTACTCTTTTACGTACCAGAGTCTATGGAAAAACACGTTTTATACAAGTATCATGAGGAAATGGGACATTTAGGAATAGACAAAGTTGTGGGAACTATAGAAAAGAGTTACTGGTTTCCGAACATCAGAAAAAAGGCAACCAGTGACATTGAGAATTGTTTAAAATGCATTGCGTTTTCCAACAAAACCGGTAGAAAAAAGGGTTTTTACACATGATACCAAAGGGAAATGTACCATTCGAAATGATACACATTGACCACTACGGTCCAATTCATAGCCAATCCACAAAGCATAAACACATATTAGTAATAATAGACGCGTTTACTAAATTTGTTCGCCTTTACCCTGCAAAAACTACAATGTCGAAAGAAGCGGTTACGGCATTAAAAGATTACTTCAGGGTAGGCCAAAATGCGTAGTATCAGACCGAGGAACCTGCTTTACCTCAAACGAATTCGAAGAATTTCTAACAGACAACAACGTCGAGCATATAAAAGTCGCCACAAGTTAACCTCAAGCAAAAGGCCAAGTTAAAATTGTCAAGAAAAGCTTGGGACCCATGATCGCAAAAATTATAGTTTCTGAAAAGGAAAATGGGTGGGTAAAAGTGTTAGAGTCTGTGGAGCACGCAATCAACAACACAGTGCATAAGGCAACAAAAGAGTTTCCCAGCGTATTGCTGTTCGGAGTGAGACAGAAAGGAAGAATTATAGACAGGCTTAGAGAAAATTTACTAGAACCAATTCAAACGGCGAACTCGGTACCACTAGGTAAAATCAGTACAAGTTAAAGCACAAAATTACAACAAGGAATACTCAGATGCCAAACGACGAGAGCCTCGTAGGTTCAATGTAGGTGACTACGTGGTAGTTTCCAATATCAACTCGCAAGTAGGAGCATCTAGCAAACTAATACCTAAATTCAAGGGACCGTATAGTAGAATATCGAAAATTTTAGAAAACGATCGCTACATAATAGAAGACGTAGAGGGATTTCAGCAGACCTAAATACCTTACAAAGGTACTTGGTCGGTTACAAACTTAAAGCCATGGTACGAGTATAGGAAAACGAACTGTAAAAACCCATAAAAAAAAAAAAAGTTTATTCACCCCGTACAATCAGGAGATTCTATAAGTCAGGACGGCCGAGTTGTAGGACTCATAAGTGTGTAGGTGTTCGTGTGCACATGCGTTCTTATAACTAATTAGAACTTAAGATTTATCTGCTAAAGTTTGGTTGTATTTAGACCTTAAGTTTCACAAATGTTCAAACTCTAACTAGACCTTAAGGCTCTCTTGTAACTAGCCAATAGAAATCGGTTAAATTACAGCGAGTAAGAACCGTTTTGTATAAGCGACGCTATACGGCATTAAAAAACGGATCGAAGACATCATTCGATTTTGCACATTACAAAGAACGGACGTGTTTGATTTATTTTGTCGCCACCTGATACATTTCAGTATATTTTTAAATTTTGCAAAAACATTTTGTGGCCTATCTTTTCCACCAAAATTTGTGTTGCAATTGTCGCCGCTAAAAGCAACATATTTTGTATTTAAACCATGTTATCCAAGATCGGAAAATATGCATTCAGTAATGGTGTCCGATTTTTCGTCTTTTATAGTTAATATGTTTACAATTTTAGATTCGATGCCATTACTTTTTGAATCGAAATACTGAATAACTATCGGCAATAACTTTGTTGCACCGTAGTTACTGGTGTCGGCTGACACACTCACAAATTAAATTTGTTTAATTTCTTCTATAAACTTTATTGTCGAAAGCTTTGCGTCTATTACAAGTTGCATTCAACGCGTTTTGCGAATTTTTACATAAAGCCTTATTTAAAGCCATAGTGCAATCTAGTGATAAGAATGGCATATTATGACATATGGTGTGGAAAGCCATACACGTAGCTCCCTATTTGTAGACACTTTCGAAAATACATTGTCAATCCGAGTAGTTGTTGCTCTCCCCGTATGGCTCTTTTTGTGCTTTTGCGAATTGATATGAGCTATAATATCATTTACACCTTTATTAGCAATGGACATTTTTGACAAACACAAAGTGCGAGTTACTTCCCAATCGAAATCTCCCTTTTCCATAAACGGATATTTTTGTTTTAACACGTTACTAAAAACGCATTTGCGCTTGAATCTACAAAAATAAATATGAACATATTTCAAATCTTAGCGAGCAATATACAGCTTAAATTAACTTACATGCTTTTGTATATCTCTTTACACAAAATTCACAATACTTTTATAATAACGCAGTAACGATGTTGGAAGAAGTATTCTACTTTAAGAGAATATGAGAAACATAACAGGGTACTCCAAATGCGAACTTTAATCTGAGTGTTTGAAATACTTTTGTAAAAGAAAAACTAAAATTTGTGAGGCCACAAAATGTAGGACTTTCCCCGGACACAAATTTTTTCCGAAGACAGATGCTTAAAAAAGAGGACGGTGTCCGGGAAAAAGAGGTCGGATAACAACCCTACATTAAAGGTATGCAGCGATTAGTCCAAGATAATGATGTAGCAACAGTCCGAACTGTTCTGCAACGAAACGCGGGCGTGTTATGCCTGCTTCGGAACATACAAGCAGGGTTTGAATTGCTGACTACAAATTAGTATAATCGTACGTATAAGCAACACTTTTTTTGCTTTTTAAAGCAAGCAGTTCTTGGTCATTTTCAATACATTTGCTATTGCTTAGCTGCGACCTAAAAAATAAATCAGCGAAAGCAGACAGTAATATCGAAAAGAGACATGAAATCATTTGTTTTTGCTTACAGCGTCGTTTGATTTTGCTAAGACACTCAGCCGAAGCAATCAGTTTAGAAAAATTGCAAGCAGATCCCTAAGCAACGCGCATACATACGGGTACCTAAATACATATATATATATATTAGCAGACCCGACGAACTTCGTCCCGCCCAAAATTAATTTTTTGTATTGAAACATTTTGGTCCAACATTTTCACCAACAGTTAACGTTCATGATTTTCAGTGACGCGTTCATCTTCTAATATTACAGTTTGGTTGTTGTCAGAAGGCATATTTCCATTGCAGTCTTAAATGACCTAGCAAAAGTTACGTAATAGTTTCAGTGCGTTTGAAAGGCGCCACGCCCCTTTTTCAAATAGCCCAAATTTTCTCGAAGAGTATGGGATTGATTTCATATATCACCATACCATGTTCGAGTACTCTACCGTGAACACTTCCAGAGATATGCAGTATGAAAAACTCGGTTTGTATGGGAGGTTCCACGCCCCCTTTTCCAATGACCACAATTTTTCTCCATGACTATGCGACTGTTTTCAAATATCTCTATACAATGTTCGAGTACTCTACCATGAACACGTCCCATCTGTATGGGACGTGCCACGCCCCCTGCACCTAGCGGTATGAAATGTACCTTACATACTATTCTCATACGTACCATATATACACAAAAAAATTGATATAGATCGGTCGAGCCGTTTAGGAGGAGTTCGACCACAAACACCGTGACACGAGATTTTTACATATTAGATATATATATGTATATATTTTTTTTTTTTAAGTAGGGGGAAGCATCAAATCTGGAGTGTGACACTTTAATCCGCTAAACCTAGCCTACTCCCTCAAAGAATCACTACTACAGGACCGCCGATTAATCATTACTTCATAGGAGTGATATAGGACAATTAAGACCCCTCAGTATAACGGACGGACTGACGCCTAAGTTATTGGTGTGTCGTAATTCAGTCACAATAATAGCTGGCGCATTTCAGACAGCTTTCCAATTTTCAGCGTGAGCCTACTTTCTGGTGCATTTTCTAAGCGATTTCTAACATATGAGAAACGTGGGCATGAGAACATATTGTGCTATGCATTTTCTATGACTTGAGCACAAGTCGGACAGTGTGGACTAATGGCGTTTCGGAATCTATATCCACTAAGTATCTGCGTTAGGTAGAAATTGAGGTCCCCCTGTCCCCTATCTGTCCAGTTGTCGACTTTAGGTATCAGTGTGTGTATCCACCCACCCTTTGATGAGGTTTCCCAACGCTGCTACCCCGTTAGGATGGTTATAGGGTTTGTATTTGTGTTATTATCTTTTATTGTACTGTGTTCATTCATTTTCATTATTATTCAAAGTTTCAATCTTTAAACTTGAACAAATAAAACTTAAATTTTTCTATTTGAATATAAATACACTTTATCTTTGAGCATCCGCTTCAATTGCATCTGAAAATAAAGACGCAATGAATTTCTGGACAATTAAATTAATTAGTAAATACCAAAGAATAATTTGAACAACCGAAAATGCTTTCAACACCAAAGGCTGCAAAATTACATTCAACCTAGAGTCCGACCGAAACATCTCCGGAAACTAACCTACGTTGGTTGAACAAACTGCAGATTTGAAGAAAACTTATTATTTTTTTCGACTATACGAGTCTATACATTGCAACAGGAAAAACTGTAAAAACAATATAGTGGTAATTCCAATCGGGATAGAGCTCTGTTATCGTTTATCAGTATCGTCGATCATCAACTTCGACAATACCAACATTTTTTTCATTAATCAAACCTCAACCTAATATTAGCACATATTTTAAATTGTAGTCATCAAATAGTCAAGAAACAAATCCACAACGATTATTCATTTTAGTTTTCACGATCTATATATCTTCAGATTGGTGAGCTCCATTTCATGATACTTTTGGAACTAAAATAACTTTTAGTGCTGATTTATATTTTTAAATTAAAGTTGCGACGTATTCTATTATTATACGTTCATTGGTATTAACTTAATTTAATGATTATTTAATATTAAACAAAACTGTTTCAATACAAGTTCGTATCTTAAGTCTTTCGTTCACTTAATATATATTAAATATCTAACAGTTTCTAAAATCGTAAACACCCCTTTCCTGAGATTATTTACGAAGAGTTTGTCATAATGTTTCGTTCACCACCACATGACACACATACATCTACACGGGCTGATAATTTAAATGACTCGGTTTTAGATTTGCAAAACAACTCTTTTCAAGAGGAGTTGGCAAAGCCTTATGCTAGTCAAAATAATAATGAGGTTTATGCTATAGCGTGGGCCGAAAATCCGCTTTTTTAGAATTTTGATTGGTAATAGCAAAAATATGGTTCAGTTTGCTCTAAAAACAATCTGTGTTAAAAAATTACATTTTTTGGTCAATATCTTAGGCTCGCAAAAATCCATCAAAGTTCAATGTACTTAAAAAATAAAAATTAATAAATATGTTAATTAATACATTTTTTAAATAAAATTGCAAGTATCTTTGAAAGTATTAGTCCTATATAACTAGGTATATGGACCTTTTTAGTAGAGAATCGAAATAAGCTAAGAAATTTTTTTTTAGCACTTGAACTTTGATGGCCTTGGGCGAGCCTAAGATATTGACCAAAAATTTGCATCTCTCTCACGGATTGTGTTTAGATCATTATGAACCATATTTTTTCTATTACCAACCAAAATTCTAAAAAAGCGGATTTTCGGCCCACGCTAGTATGCAACCTCAGTCAAGCTTCCGCAATTTTGGAAAAGTTGTCCAGAAGCTTGGTTTGTTTATACAGAAATGCAATTTAACATGAAAAACATTACACAAGATACTACGAAATATGAACACATAATCCTCAAGCTTCCTCAAGAAGTAATAGTTACAATATTAGATTTCATTCAAAATCCTCCGCATAACAACAATTTTTTGGAACTAAAGAAAGTCCTAATTGAAAGACATTCTTCAAGTGATAATAAAAAATTAGATAAAATTTTGTCAGATTCAGAGATTGGTGATCGTGAACCCTCTGAATTTTATCGGTCGCTCATGCTGCTTGCAGGTTCTAATTTTAGTCGAGATATTTTAAAGAAACTTTGGCTGAAAAAATTTGCCAAAAATCTGAATGCGATATTAGCTAGTTCAAGTACCGATGATATAAATAAATTGGGGGAACTAGTTGATAATATTTGGGAAGCGATTGATAAAACTAAAATAGCAACTCTGAATCACAAGACACAATTATTGGCAATTTAGTTCAAACGGCAAATCTTATGTGCGAAAATTTTCATAAACTTTCCCTTGAATTAAATTCTAGTATTAAGCAACAAATTAATCAAAATTTTAGATATAGATCATTAAATAGGAATTGTTTTAGAAGTCCATACAGAAGAAGATCAAATCTCGTGATAGTCAAAATTGGTTATCGTTTAAAGTACAAAACCGCGTATCAACAAAAGGCAAAACCGCGTATCAAGATAATTTTGTCAGCAAATCCAATTTTTGGCAGCAAATGTCAGTTACGCGGTTTTGCAGAATGAGGATACGCGGATTTGTACTTTAAACGATGTTATGTAGATACCATTACAAATTTGGTCATAAGGCTCAGAAATGTCAACAGCCTTGAGCTTTTTCTAAAAACAAAAATTCGTCAAACTAAAGTCCTCCATTGTTGTGGCGACAAATAACGGAAATTTAGATATTACCCCGTGTCGCCTATTTATATTTGATAAAACAAACAAACTAAATTTTTTGACTGATAGTGGAGTAGACATTTCTGTACAAAACAAAATTTCCTCATAAAAAATGTTCTTCAGATATAATTCTTAGTGCAGCCAACGGTTCAACGATTTCAACGTTTGGTAAAAATAATTTAAATATAAATTTAGGTTTAAGACTCGAGTTCTCATTTACATTTCTCATAGCTGATATTGCGAATCCAATTATTGGTGCAGATTTTCTTTGAAAATACGGTCTCTCAATGGACATGAAATGCAAACGTTTAGTTGATCCAGTAACAAGTCTTTCGGTTAACATGGTTTCATGTGTTTGTAACATTTCGCTTCCAAAAATTTTCGTAGTAGAGAACAAGTATACAATATTGTTGAAGGAGTTTCCTTCTTTGATCGCTGAAGCAGATTATTCGAAACCGGTTAAACATTCTACCGTTCACATACTTTTTACTGAAGGAAGTCTTCCATTCTCCAAGCCAAGGCGCTTGGATCCGATTAAATTCAAAGTAGCGAAGACTGAATTCGATTTTTTAGTGAGGACAGGGATTTGTAAACCTTCGAATTCTTGTGTAGTATCTCCACTGCATCTAGTACCTAAAAAAGTACTAAATTATTGGCGTCCTTGTGGTAATTTTCGGAGACTTAACGTTGTGACTGTACCCTACCGTTACCCTTTAGCTCATATTCACGATTTCAACATGAATCTCAGAAAAAAGTATATATTTTCGAAATCAGATTTGGTAAGAGCCTACCACCAAATTCCAATGGCAGAAGAGGATATCCATAAAACTGCAATAACGACACCATTCGGTATGTTTGAAATTATGCGAATGCCTTTCGGATTAAGAAATTCAGCGCAAAGATTTATTAATGAAGTAGTTAGTGGTTTAGATTTTGTTTTTACATTTATTGTTTTCGGCATTTTAAAGATCTCCGTATACTTTTCCAGCGCCTAACAGAGTACGGGTTAAATATCAAACCAAGTAAATGTACTTTCGGTGTTAGAAGTGTTGGGTTTTTAGGACATAATATATTAGGGGCGGGAATTGGACCCCCCGACGAAAAAGTGATAGCTATTCGCAATTTTGAACGTCCACAATCTATTATACAGACACAGAAGTTAACTATTACCATCGATACATACCAAAATTAGCTGAGTTTCGAACGAATAAGAAACGTGACAAGGCCTTAATTTGGAATGACACAACAAATAAAGCCTTTGAAAGCATTAAAGAAAAGTTTGCGTCTACGATATTGTTAAACCCTTTTAACAAAGATGCCAAACTCTCTTTAAATGTGGATGCATACGGGCAATTAGTGGTGTCATACATCAAATGTTTGATAACAAATCAGAGCCACTAGCTTTTTTTTTTTTCTAAGAACCTTTTTCATCCGAAATTAAGTACAGTGCATATGACAGGGAGTTGTTAGCTATTTATTTGAACATTAACCATTTTCGCTATCGTTTAGAAGGACGACAATTTACAGGTTTAAGAGATCCCAAGCCTTTGATATTTACTTTGAGTTCAAAAACTGAACGTAGTCCAAGACCAACTAGACATATGGAATTCATTGCACAATTTACTAACGATGTACGATATATTAAAGGACAAGAAATTATTGTAGCTAACACATTATCTCGAGCTTTCGAAGTTGATGCAATGAAGAATACAGAACTGAATTTCAAAATTTTACAAAATGAACAAGAACAGGACGAGGAACTGAATAATTTAAAATCTGGAGACACATCACATAAATAACCTTAAATTAATTCAAATTCCACTTTTAAATTTTAATATTTGGTGTGAAATGACAGGTGAGAATCCTAGAACGTTTGTCCCAAACAGTTTAGTGTTTACTATGTTAAACAACATTACATATCCTGGTAAAAAAGCTACACGTGTTCAAATTACTAAAAAGTACTGTTGGCTAAAAATGCACAAAGAAATTAATATTTGGTCAAAAGAATGTAAAATTGTCAAAAATCGAAATTTAATCGTTACACTATTTTTCCGGTAATTAATATTCCGAGTCCCAAAAGTAGATTTGAGCATATTTATTTAGATATTATTGGACCTCTGCCTATATCGAAAGGACATCGGTACATTTTTACAATAGTTGACGGATTCACACGTTTGCCTGAGGCATACGCAATAAAGGACATTTCAGCGGCAGTCGTTGCAAATGAATTGTTCAGGGAATATGTTTTTCGTTTTGGGGTACCGTTAAAAATCATTACAGATCAGGGTACTCAGTTTATGTCAAAATTCTTTTCGGAACTAACAAAACTGCTTGGTAGTCATCACATTACAACTTCTGCATATCATCCTCAAGGGAATGGTATGGTAGAACGATTCCATAGGCAGTTGAAAGCTACGATAATGGCTAGAAATGGAACCAACAATTGGTATGATGAGCTACCGATAATAATTCTTGGTTTATGATCGATGTATAAAGAAAGTATTTCAGCCACACCATCTGAGATGGTTTTTGGTCAAAATTTACGCCTACCCGGTGAACTTGTGTTTCCATCTGAAGAAAATTTTTCTCCAACCGAAATTTTAGGCAATTTACGGGAAAATTTTAAAAACTTTAATTCAAATTTAAAGCACAATCAAAATTCTTATACTGGTGTATATATATCTAAGGATTCGGAGACTTGTAAATTTGTTTTTATGGGTGTTATTAATAAAAGATCATTGCAACAACCATATAAGGACCTTATAAGGTTGTGAAAAAAAATAAATATTTTAAACTTGAAGTAAATAATGAAGTTAAAACAATTCCGATAGGCAGGCTTTTATTGAAACAGAACTAACACCTGAAACAAACACTAATATAATGAACAACACAACATAAAATAAGAAACGAGTTACTTTTAATTTATTTATATAACATTAATTATCTAGAAGGGGGAGTATCCCTACAATTCTTTGTATTTATGTTATTACCTTTTATTGTACTGTGTTCATTTCAACTTTGTAATTTTGGAAATTTTAGATTTAAGTGATTTATGTAGTTCGTGAATCAAACAGAAAATTTTCATTAATATTCAAACTTTCAATCTTTCAACTTGAATAAATAAAATTAAAATTTTTCTATTTGAATATAAATCAATTTAATCGTTAAGCATCCGCTTCAATTGCATCTGGTTCAATGCGACGATGCAACTGGTTTAACGATCTATTGGTGATAAAATATGACCATTTTTATATGAGACTAAATTGAAATTGGAAAACTATGATGAGCATAATCTTCCCGTTAATATTAAGACCTCAGATTTGGTAAGTACTTTCTAGAGGTACCTAGGAACTAGTTTTCATGTGTCGGATCCAAAAAAAAATACTTGACTTCTTTGACCCACCCTAATATACATATGTACCCAGGGCCGTAGCCAGGATTTTTTTTCGGGGGGCCTTCTGGCAAAATATTTTTTTATTTTCACTTTTAATTCAACATATTTTGATTCAAAGAAAAATACTGATAAAAATAAAATATTTCACACAAACAACAAAAAATATAATCGATAATCGCATGAGGCTATTGCCTGAAAATTTTAGCACTTAGTGGCATTGTGCTACTATCTATTATATTTTAAGACTTCCGCAAAATATCACGCAAAAATATTAAGATTTGCGTGAGCTGGACCGATTTGAAAATACCTCCAAAAATTGAGTTTTTTATTAATAAAAAGTTTTTTTTTTAGATATTTTTTGTTTTTGAAGATACCTGAGATTACTAAAAAGTTTAAGCTTAAAAAGTTTGCATGAAAAAATTTTGAAAATTTTTTTTACGGAATCATAATAATGAGATTTTTGATGCTATTTTTGACCTTTTTTCAAAGACTGGTTTAAGAAAAACTTGAATAACTCAGCCAAAACCTTACCAATTTAGACTTTTAATTTTTTTGCGAATAAGCTCATTTAAAGTATGAAAGAGGAAGGTAAGATAAACGCGTGTCATTCCATGTTGAATTAAGATGTGTTGGTATTTGATAAAACAAAATTTGGGACGTGAATGAGTTTTTTCGCAAAGAAATAAAGAGGGTGCAAAAATACCTCTCCACTGATACCTCATAAGTCTATATCGGTAAAGCAGTTATTCCAGTTTTTCTTACACAAATCTTTGAAAAAAGTTAAAAAAAACAGCATCAAAAATCTCATTATTATGATTCCGTAGAAATTTTTTTTTAATATTTTTATGCAAACTTTTTAAGCTTAAACTGTTTAGTCATTTGGGGGGATTTTTTCCAGAAAATCCTTTAAGAAACTATTTTTATTCATAAAAAACTACATTTTTAGAGGTATTTTCGACCCGGTCCAGCTCACGAAAATCTTAATATTTTTCCGCAATATTTTGGTAGAAGTCTTAAAATATGCTAGGTTTGGTAATCCCGCCGGAAAAACCGCAACTTTTTTTGTGGCGATGCAGTCTAATGTACAGTAGTCGAAAAAATTATAGCTGCACCAAATTTTCACAAGTTTTAAAATATTATTTTTTTTTTGTTATTTAATTTTGGTTAGTTTTTTATAGTTCATTCTTTAACAACATCCGTCTAAACACAAGTTTAAAGGCAGTGTCACACGATTGGTTATTTGCCAAAATTTGGTGCAAATCGTATCCTGTGAATACCCAAATGTTTTTCTTTATCCCAATCACGAAAATTAATTTGTTGAAATTTTTCAACAGAACATCGCTGTATTGTACCAATCCTTTGACTACAAAAAAAATTTCCCATTTTTTTATTTTGTACCAATAGCCCAGTATAAAAATGTGATAGTCTGTACAAATGTATCAACCGATTGACACTGCCTTAAAAATTTATGCAATTTAAAAAAAATTCAACAAATTTTCGTAAAAATTTCGAATTTTTTAATAAGAATAATCAGAACACCTACTTTTCCATCACTGGTGTCGACTTGTAATTACGTGCTCAGCTACAGCTGATTCCCGTAAGTTAAACTGTTTGATGTTACTCTTTTTTCTATACTCCTTTTTGTTTGCCCGATGTACTTTCTGTGACAATCACCACACTCAATGGAATAAATTCCAGACTTTTTCAGACAATCTATTTTGTCTTTCGTCGATCCGAGCACATTTTTAAGTTTTTTAATGTTTGAGTACACTGCTTCTTAAGGCTATTATTTAATTTATTCATTACACCTGTTTGTTTTGCATTGGTGAAAAGGGACGATTTAATTAATCTTTTAAATGTTTTAAACAACCAATCGCCGTCAATAAACTTCACAGTTGAAACCGAAAAAGACTGTAAACTTGCCTTTTTAGACTTGCAGTTAACACGAGAAGAAGATAGATTTGATATTAGTGTATATCACAAAGAAACTAGTACAAAACGTGTTATTACCAGTGATTTGCATTGTTCCGTACAACATAAACATGCATCATTCCATTCAATGGTACACCGGTTAGTGAATTTACCACTTTCTATTACAAACTTTATAAAAGAATATGTATATTTTTGTGACGTAGCTTTCATGAATAGTTATTTAAAAGAATTGGTTGACTCCCTGGTAAAAAAGCACTCGAAAAATTCATACAAAACCAAAATTCTACTTTATTCCGAGCTAACAAAATCCAGAGCGAATTAAGACGAGAAGTGTTCCCATATTTACCAGGTGTAATTAGGGTGGCCAGATGCGCTGATTTAATCAGTACGTGTGCTGATTTTTTTCTATTGTACCGATTTTTAAGAGACCCAAAATCAGTACGCAAAATCTACTGATTTTTTGAGTTTGTACTGATTTTTACATTTAATACTTTTGTAAATTAGTGTAATTGACATTTACTTGAGGTTTACATGTTCAAAACAATGGTTTTTGACAACTCATACATGTGAGCAGATTGAAAGCATTAATTAAATTTAAACCATTATTAAAAAGGTGTCAGCTTGCAATTGTTTCGTTTTCTGGATTTCGCAAAATAACAAACTGTTTGGATTCAACCCAACCCAACTTCACGATTTGCAGGTTTTACAGGATTCACAGGAAAAGCTGGTTTCGCTATTAATAAATCTTATGAAAGGTGGTGGTGAGTTAATCATATATTAAGTACACTGAGAAGATGACAATAAAAGATAATCTTTCGATTATAATTAAACATCCACTGAGAAATCAGCTGTAAGTATTTCAAACTTAAAACGACTACTGCTACGGTGCAATGTAAGTTCTAAAAATTTGGAAAAGGTGCAAACTACCGACTCTTGGATATGATATATGTAGCTTTACTTTGATTTTTGATGTTCGACCACCTGTAATTTTACTTGCACATACACATTTAACACTATTAAATTTCATTCGTACTCGAAAATTCGTTTAGCAATAATTCGGTAATATACCTTTTAGTCAACATTTTAATGTGAATGTTGTATTTAATAAGCACACCAACTAAATATGTTTTAAATTTGTAGCTTAAAATATGCAAACAGATTCTGACTCGAGCTCGTCTTCTACTGAAACTGAATGGGCTACAAATTTTTTTTTATTTTCTAAATTCTTATAAATTTTCTAGAAAGTTTGAGACTTCAACTCACATGTCTTTTGTTATAGAATTAACTATATTTTTATAAAAAAATTAAATTAAGGATGGAAAGAAAAAATTTTCAAAACCTGTCAATACATTTTACTACTATTTTCCTGAGCACAGCTGTACATACATACGTAATACCATTGATTTGTTTTGAGGTAATGAATTTTTGTATTGATAATACTATACGTATTTAAAAGTCTATAAGTTATTTTTTTTTTTTCTAATTAATGCGCTGTAATTTGGTTGTTATATTGTTAATAATAAAAAATGCGCTTAAAAATGAGCTGATTTTTATGGCTCTGTACTGATTTTCAAAATATCTCAAAATTTTGACGTGATACGGATTTTCTGAAAACGCAATCGTAATCCAGAGGCAAAAATTAAGTTACGTGTTTGGTCGTTTAGCTGTGATATTTTTGCCTCCCTATAGTGTTATTGAAAGTCATAAGAACTATCAGCTTTTGTGTTCGCGTACGCAAAAAACTTGCAAAGTAGGGGAAATTGAGAGAGCAAAATGACATTTCATTTTGAGGGAAAGCTGCTAGTTTCTGCTGGACAAATTTTAGCCAACAGCTATTTGCCAAAAAGAAAACAGCTGATCAAAAACAGCAGTTTGGAATTTACGCAAATCCCTATATTAAATTTGATGGTTTGGAAGTTAAAATAGTAAAATGCGACTAATTAAGCTTGTAAGAAGTAAGTAATTATTCGTTTAGTCAGTGAACTGGGTCAGGATAAGACTTCGGGATTGGTTTTCTTACGTTTTCAATTTTATACTTTTGAACGTAAACAAAATTTCTATCAGGTGTTCGTCTAACTTGCAAGTTTCTGCAAATTTTCTGTTCGCGTCCTATTTTGGATATTTTTCTCTTTTGAGAGAACAGATGACATTTCGCCGGAATTTTGCTGTTGGACATTTTTACTGTAGATTTTAAACGAACGTATCTATTGACTAACCAACATTTAACAGAACTGTTACGAACGGCTTTAACTGACTTAAAACCAGATTTTAAAATTTGGCAAAAGGAATCTTTTGAATTTTCTTTAATATCTATGTTACTTACATTAGAATAATTATAAAATTAATGTTTTTAATTTCTAATAATAACTTTATTTAATAATAAAATTTTTGTTTTTTTTGTGGCTCCTACACAATTTTTGTGGAAATCTACACTTTCTCTACCAGCATAGTTTCCGACAGAGCGCTTTCATTGGAAAGGCTCGTTGTCCGAGATGCCTGTGTGCCCGGAGCTCAGTACAGATGTATGTCGGTACCAGGATGTAGCAAATCCAGAGCTGCCCTGCACTCCGCCACAGTTCTTGAGGAAGTGATGTGCAATAGCAGCGGCTTATGGTCTGATTATGGCAACTTAACGTAACTTACAGGCTCTCATTTAAAAATTCTCTTAAATGGATGTTGCTTATAATTGAACAGCCGAAACTTAACGTAACTTAATGCCAAGTCAAATCTGTAGCATTTTGATTTCCTAAGTTCTACGTTCCGTTAAGTTAAGTTAAGTTGCCATAATCAGGCTTTTAGTCGCAACCTGCTTATTTACAAGAGATTCACCGAGCCAGAACTCCTCATGCCCTCACACCAGCCTCCTATCTCTACAGTGGCTACGAAGTTCACCCCACTCAGTCCGAGTCGTTTCTCTTCTGTGCCAACTGCCGCTACTTGGAAATGCTAGGTGAAGCCAAGTCCTTCCCCACTTGATCTTTCTATCCAATTGGAGGCCTCCCTCTTCCTCTGCTACCACCAGCGGGTTTTGAGTTGAATACTATCAGAGCTGGAGCATCGGTGTCCGTTCGAAAGACATGACCAAGCAAGCGGATCCGCTTTATTTTAATTCGCTGTACTATGCCCATGTCGTTGTAAAGCTCAAAATCTTTCTCTCGAATACTCCAAGAGCAACCTCATCGGATGTTGTCATCGTCCATGCTTTTGCCCACATACCCTTACCGGCATATTAATTTCGGAGGGATGCCAAATTCAGACATTGGTGGCGTATACGCAACTCCTTTTAGTACTGTAGAACTGCGATAAATAGATGGTGTGTGTCGATCCATTTATCGCGGGTCTTTTCCAAGATTTGGCGTATTGTGAATACCTGGTCTGTAGTGGATTTTCTGGGTCTAAAGCCACACTGATAAGGCTCAATCAGTTCGTTGAAGGTGGGCTTCAGTCATTCACACAATACGCTCGATAAGATCTAGTAATCTATGTGGTGGAGCAAACTCAAATTCCAGTCCTCGGGCATGCGTTCATCTGACAATTTCATATTCCACTGCCAAAAATGTGAAAAATACAAAAATTTGCTAGAAAAAACGACCGCCGTGGGGCATGCACTGGTCATTGCTTTTGGATCATATTCAGTGTCGTATGACTGACCACGTCAATACTTTATAACCATTTCGTGTTCCTTTAAAAACTGTAGCACATAGAGCATCCGCCATTTTTTCCAGTGTGGCCACAATTGAAAGAAATGTTAAAAATCGTTCGACTGGTCTGATGTCCTCCGTGTATTTTGATAGGACGGGCAATCGGTCGATATGTGTCAGATCAGGAGCTGATTCGTCAGAGAAGGAGTAGTATTTGCTTTTTTTGAACCGTGAGATAATTTCTGGGAGTAATTTTGCCACAACAAATTTATGTGTTCTGCGAATATAGTAGAAAAAACTGAGTCACATTGAGTTAGTAGTTCCACTATTCCAAGGCAAAAACCGTTTTTGGATATTAAGAATTATCAAACAACTAACTTTTTCGGGATCGTCATGTGGGGCCCTGGGCCGCGGCCCCGTGTTATAATCAGGCTCTGCACATATGTATATTGGTTGCACTTTTCTCTACTCGCGCTGTCAGGTAATTCACGCGCATAATTAACATTTCAACTTAATGCACAAACTTATTTACATATCTACATACAAATTAGGTAGTCCCACATACGTATATATGTAACGTGTTATTGTCTTTAAAATACTTAAAACGAGAGACTGAACTATTGAGAAAACGAAAACTATGTATGTATATACATAGTACTTTAACACAACATTTCGCACACCGTCTTCAAAAGAGTCACAACTGAAAATAATACGTTCGTCAGAAAATGCGAAAAACTATTTCATAGCACATGCTAATCATATTGGCAAGGGCGATTTTACCTTAGGTTTTTCTAACAAATTATAAAAAAATTTGTTCTGGCTTTTGCTGAGAGGTAAATAAAAGTTCTGTGTACATTTTTAGCGCATAATTTCAAAAATGTAAAATTTTGAGTTGTGACTCTTTTGAAGACGGTGTGCGATTTGTTCTAACCCTGGCAGTGTTTTTTTTTTTAATTAATACAGAGTTATAAAAATGCAGCGAAGAGCAAAAAATGCAAGGCCTATATGCTATAAAAACTAGCTTTTGTAGCTAAAAAAGTCAAACCATTAAATATGATTAAAAATATACATACATATTTACATAAGTAAATATAATGCACTAGTAAACATACTAAAATATCTACGCATGTCACATAAACCAAATGCATATGTATGTAAATTTATTCATAATTAAAATAATATTTTTTCCTCCTAAGCCCAGGTCACATTAGAACTGTTGAATGATAATATTAGATGATATTTGTATAATCAAATTTTTATTATGGGCAGTGCAATTGGGTGGGTGTACACATACTTACGGTGACCACATTGCTGTGGACATAAGCCGGGACGTTTCTGAAGCATCGAATCAAAACATACAATTTTGTTCTTAGAATAAAAAGACAAGTATCGCTGAATACAGTTTAAAACAAAACAAAGAGAAACGAACTTGAAAAATTATCGCAAAAATTTAGACATACAATATATCGTCACTAGACACGAATAAAGGCGAAAAAAGGCGCATAAAAAACTTCAGTGAAGAAAGACTCTTATGGTCTGATTATGGCAACTTAACGTAACTTACGGCTCTCACTTAAAAATTCTGTTAAATGGATGTTGCTTATAATTGAACAGCCGAAACTTAGCGTAACTTAAAGCAACGTCGAAATCTGTTTCCATTTGATTCTCTAAGTTTTTCGTTCCGTTAAGTTAAGTTCAGATGCCATAAACAGGCATAGTTGACGGCAAAGAAAGACGCGTTAAAATATTTGACGGTGAAGAAGTACACGTAGACTTATTTTCGCGGTCAACTATGTTTGCGAGTGTAACACTATGTAAATTCCCCAACATTTTTTGCAGTTTTTGCTAACTTTTTACAATAAAAGATGTTTTTTTAAAAAACCTTCTATATGACAAAAGTATACATATTTGTATTTAACCACTTTTTACGAAAAATGCAAAATAAGCTTGCAAATCGCAAAAAAATGTAAATCCAAGATGGTGCAGTGTTGCCAAATGAAATTTAGAGGCGAGACTGTGGATCCATGATCTACGAGTCAAATAGAAGTAAACTGCATCAAAACATCGCTGTTACAAATTTTTTATTTTTTTTCCTACCAAATTAATCTAATTTTACAGTATAATCTCTATGTTTGGCATGTTCTCGGCCGTGATCTAAGCGTCGTACAAAAAAATGTAGGTATAAAAGTTGTGAAGAATGAAATGCTCTACAGCTTTGGAATTTCAGTATGCTATGTATTTTCAACAGAAATTGTCAAAAACTTGCAAAACCGTGACAATGTAAAATTTTTTCGCAGTTTTTGCTAATTTTTTACAATAAAAAATTCAATTTTTTTAAAAAGCTTCTATATAAAAAATGTGGGTAATTAAATTCTCTACATATTTTATTTAACCATTTTTTTATGAAAAATGCAACATAAGCTTGCAATCCGTAAAAAAACCCAAAAAACTTAAATCCAAGATGGCGGAATGTTGCCAAATGAAATTTAGGGACAAGACTGTGGATCCATGATCTACGTGTCAAATAGAAGTAAACTTCATCAAAAAATCGCTGGTACAAATTTTTTTCAAATTTTCTACTAAATTTATCTAGTTTTACTGGGCTATAAAAACAAGTGGATTTTTTGTGTAATTTTTAAGGGATGAAAAATTAATTATGTCATAACCAGGGAACGGATTTTTAGGACCTAAAAACCAGTGTTGCCAACTTTTGAATTTCAAAAAGCACCAAACCTTGGAAAAAAGAGCGTTTTACCGTACTAAAAGCACTAAATCTTTTTTTTAATCAAAGGATATTCTTTTTTCATAACAGTTTGTGGTAAACAAAAGGAAAAAAATAAACACTATTTACATGTATAAATAAATACCAGGGAGCTGCATGGATACACTCAAATTACATTTTAAGTCACTCGCTTTCTTTTTACATCTGTACACACTCGCACTCATTTATTTCCAAACATAACGTGCGATATCATTGAAAAAACATTGTCGGTTGAGTGAGTAGTTGTGTTTTTTTACAAATTATCCAGTAACTTGCCAGCAACTCTCCAGTAACTAAATTTCTAAGAATTCGCTCTCAGATAAAAAATTTACAAAAAAGTACGTGAACGCTTTTCCAGTAATAGTTTGCAAGTTTCATGAGCAGCTGATAAATTGGTTGTTTATTCGCAGCATATTCCTAATAAAACAATATATTTTATATTTAAATATGTTTATTTTGTGAATTTCCACAATAAAATGTCACAAACAGTTTCCTTATTAGTTTAAATTTCATCCAGCAACATGCGATCAGCTGTTTTTCGTACTGGCAAATTCTTACAAGTAAAAATTTATCCAGTAAAATCCAGTAAAAACTTGCAACTTCA
>NW_016159510.1:37850-44413 GCF_001687245.7 Rhagoletis zephyria
TCTGGATAAAAACTTCCAAATCTCGTGTATATATAAGCGAGGCATTTCAGCATGCTACTGTGGCTGCTTTCGTCACTCGGGCGCACTGCCGTGCGCTGTGATGAATATATGTATGTATGTAGGATAAGTGATAATTTATGTATTTAGAGTAAGAATTTATGTAATATATACATAAAGGTTCTGGGAAACCAGAAGTTAATATAGTGCAAAATTCTCTCCGGTTGTGTTATTTAAAGTATTTTAAAGTTAATAATATACAAACAGTATCATTAAAGTGCTCACGCTACGCTCCACGTCATCTCTATANACGAATCAAAACATCCTGGAACAAAACCTTCTTAGTTTTTTTTGTACTTTAATTCCTGAAAGTTTGAAAGAAATTAAATGAAGGTACGTACAGACGCCACATACATACCAAAGCATCTCGTAGTGGAGACACGAAACAAAACACATTTAGCTCTATATCTTTCCAACTAGTAGCCGGAACTTAATATATAAGGTATCGTTTGAAAGGTATTGACCAATAGAATAACACTAAGTATGTTGGGTGTACCCACATGCCCCCTTACACCGGCAAAAGCAAAAAAATATTTTTTGTTTCGCAACACTTTAGCCTAATTTTTAAGAATCCGGTTAATCGTTTATGAAGCTTGAATACATTTTCTGGACACACTCTGCAGAACCTTTCCAACGATACCTGAAACATGTCGATTGGACGTCTGGATAAAAACTTCCAAATCTCGTGTATATATAAGCGAGGCATTTCAGCATGCTACTGTGGCTGCTTTCGTCACTCGGGCGCACTGCCGTGCGCTGTGATGAATATATGTATGTATGTAGGATAAGTGATAATTTATGTATTTAGAGTAAGAATTTATGTAATATATACATAAAGGTTCTGGGAAACCAGAAGTTAATATAGTGCAAAATTCTCTCCGGTTGTGTTATTTAAAGTATTTTAAAGTTAATAATATACAAACAGTATCATTAAAGTGCTCACGCTACGCTCCACGTCATCTCTATAACTTTGAAAGTTCTTTGTTAATTTTTCTGAAATTTGCTTTTGCAAAAACATATCTAGTACTTGAACTATACGACTTATTATTATGTATATATTTCATTTATGATTGCGTAGCTTAACTCAAGAGCGGGGTGGTATGCATCCCCTGGCAAAATTAGGGGATCACACCGATCAATAGAGGACTTCGGAACATCATCAACATAAACGAGATCCAAGACCTTCCCAAACTTATTTGGACATATATTTATATGTTTAAAAGCTTAAACTGACGGCAGGGTGATCCGGATGAACTCGGACTTAATCCGGATCAACTGCAGTTAATTCCCGAGTTGATCCGGATCAACGCTGCCGTCTGTTTATGCTTTAAGGCAAAGTTCAGCAATTTCCTCCAGAAATACATTGTAACTATCTCTAGATGAAACTGGTACAACATCGGTGTCAATAATGTTCCATGAAATATATGGCATATTTGAATCGCCCAAAACAATCATAGAATCGGATGCCGTAAGCATTGCATTTACGGTCTCAAGTAAAGAAACTGGCTGCATATATACTAATACGGCAGAATTAGGAGGGATGTAGTAAAGAGCTAAATAAATATAACTTTTCCAGCCTGTCCACGTATAAATTTAAATTCGGTATATTCAATGACAGGAACACTGCGATTCTGCCCTCGTGGTCGCTCCTGTATATTTGATATTCATTTGGAAGAATTTCGGAATTAAAAATATGAGGTTTGAGCCATGTTTCGGTCAAGGAAATAATATTATAAATGCAGCCAAAACCTTTTAAATATGTCAGTTAATTTGGTATTCAAATCTCTAACGTTTTCATAGTAAATACTTAAATTTCCCAGACGTTTATCCACACTTTTTTAATTTTTTACTTTATTAAGCAAAACTAGAGCCAATCTGGAAAAATGGGGAACGCCATTGAAATTAAAAGATCCCAGTCAAGTAAAATCAGAAAACCTTTGCCCAGAAAAAAACTTAAAAATCTGAACACAGTGTTTTAAACGACGGAAAATTCACTTTCAGAACTCTAAAACTTCCCCTCAAAATATCTCAAAATTTTGACGTGATACGGATTTTCTGAAAACGCAATCGTAATCCAGAGGCAAAAATTAAGTTTACGTGTTTGGTCGTTTAGCTGTGATATTTTTGCCTCCCTATAGTGTTATTGAAAGTCATAAGAACTATCAGCTTTTTGTGTTCGCGTACGCAAAAAACTTGCAAAGTAGGGGAAATTGAGAGAGCAAAATGACATTTCATTTTGAGGGAAAGCTGCTAGTTTCTGCTGGACAAATTTTAGCCAACAGCTATTTGCAAAAAAGAAAACAGCTAATCAAAAACAGCAGTTTGGAATTTACGCAAATCCCTATATTAAATTTGATGGTTTGGAAGTTAAAATAGTAAAATGCGACTAATTAAGCTTGTAAGAAGTAAGTAATTATTCGTTTAGTCAGTGAACTGGGTCAAGATAAGACTTCGGGATTGGTTTTCTTACGTTTTCAATTTTATACTTTTGAACGTAAACAAAATTTCTATCAGGTGTTCGTCTAACTTGCAAGTTTCTGCAAATTTTCTGTTCGCGTCCTATTTTGGATATTTTTCTCTTTTGAGAGAACAGATGACATTTCGCCGGAATTTTGCTGTTGGACATTTTTACTGTAGATTTTAAACGAACGTATCTATTGACTAACCAACATTTAACAGAACTGTTACGAACGGCTTTAACTGACTTAAAACCAGATTTTAAAATTTGGCAAAAGGAATCTTTTGAATTTTCTTTAATATCTATGTTACTTACATTAGAATAATTATAAAATTAATGTTTTTAATTTCTAATAATAACTTTATTTAATAATAAAATTTTTGTTTTTTTTGTGGCTCCTACACAATTTTTGTGGAAATCTACACTTTCTCTACCAGCATAGTTTCCGACAGAGCGCTTTCATTGGAAAGGCTCGTTGTCCGAGATGCCTGTGTGCCCGGAGCTCAGTACAGATGTATGTCGGTACCAGGATGTAGCAAATCCAGAGCTGCCCTGCACTCCGCCACAGTTCTTGAGGAAGTGATGTGCAATAGGAGCGGCTTATGGTCTGATTATGGCAACTTAACGTAACTTACAGGCTCTCATTTAAAAATTCTCTTAAATGGATGTTGCTTATAATTGAACAGCCGAAACTTAACGTAACTTAATGCCAAGTCAAATCTGTAGCATTTTGATTTCCTAAGTTCTACGTTCCGTTAAGTTAAGTTAAGTTGCCGCAATCAGGCTTTTAATCGCAACCTGCTTATTTAGAAGAGATTCACCGAGCCAGAACTCCTCATGCTCTCACACCAGCCTCCGATCTCTACAGTGGCTACGAAGTTCACCCCACTCCGTCCGAGTCGTTTCTCTTCTGTGCCAACTGCCGCTACTTGGAAATGCTAGGTGAAGCCAAGTCCTTCCCCACTTGATCTTTCTATCCAATTGGAGGCCTCCCTCTTCCTCTGCTACCACCAGCGGGTTTTGAGTTGAATACTATCAGAGCTGGAGCATCGGTGTCCGTTCGAAAGACATGACCAAGCAAGCGGATCCGCTTTATTTTAATTCGCTGTACTATGCCCATGTCGTTGTAAAGCTCAAAATCTTTCTCTCGAATACTCCAAGAGCAACCTCATCGGATGTTGTCATTGTCCATGCTTTTGCCCACATACCCTTACCGGCATATTAATTTCGGAGGGATGCCAAATTCAGACATTGGTGGCGTATACGCAACTCCTTTTAGTACTGTAGAACTGCGATAAATAGATGGTGTGTGTCGATCCATTTATCGCGGGTCTTTTCCAAGATTTGGCGTATTGTGAATACCTGGTCTGTAGTGGATTTTCTGGGTCTAAAGCCACACTGATAAGGCTCAATCAGTTCGTTGAAGGTGGGCTTCAGTCATTCACACAATACGCTCGATAAGATCTAGTAATCTATGTGGTGGAGCAAACTCAAATTCCAGTCCTCGGGCATGCGTTCATCTGACAATTTCATATTCCACTGCCAAAAATGTGAAAAATACAAAAATTTGCTAGAAAAAACGACCGCCGTGGGGCATGCACTGGTCATTGCTTTTGGATCATATTCAGTGTCGTATGACTGACCACGTCAATACTTTATAACCATTTCGTGTTCCTTTAAAAACTGTAGCACATAGAGCATCCGCCATTTTTTCCAGTGTGGCCACAATTGAAAGAAATGTTAAAAATCGTTCGACTGGTCTGATGTCCTCCGTGTATTTTGATAGGACGGGCAATCGGTCGATATGTGTCAGATCAGGAGCTGATTCGTCAGAGAAGGAGTAGTATTTGCTTTTCTTGAACCGTGAGATAATTTCTGGGAGTAATTTTGCCACAACAAATTTATGTGTTCTGCGAATATAGTAGAAAAAACTGAGTCACATTGAGTTAGTAGTTCCACTATTCCAAGGCAAAAACCGTTTTTGGATATTAAGAATTATCAAACAACTAACTTTTTCGGGATCGTCATGTGGGGCCCTGGGCCGCGGCCCCGTGTTATAATCAGGCTCTGCACATATGTATATTGGTTGCACTTTTCGCTACTCGCGCTGTCAGGTAATACACGCGCATAATTAACATTTCAACTTAATGCACAAACTTATTTACATATCTACATACAAATTAGGTAGTCCCACATACGTATATATGTAACGTGTTATTGTCTTTAAAATACTTAAAACGAGAGACTGCAACTATTGAGAAAACGAAAACTATGTATGTATATACATAGTACTTTAACACAACATTTCGCACACCGTCTTCAAAAGAGTCACAACTCAAAATAATACGTTCGTCAGAAAATGCGAAAAACTATTTCATAGCACATGCTAATCATATTGGCAAGGGCAATTTTACCTTAGGTTTTTGTAACAAATTATAAAAAAATTTGTTCTGGCTTTTGCTGAGAAGTAAATAAAAGCTCTGTGTACATTTTTAGCGCATAATTTCAAAAATGTAAAATTTTGAGTTGTGACTCTTTTGAAGACGGTGTGCGAGTTGTTCTAAACCTGGCAGTGTTTTTTTTTTTAATTAATACAGAGTTATAAAAATGCAGCGAAGAGCAAAAAATGCAAGGCCTATATGCTATAAAAACTAGCTTTTGTAGCTAAAAAAGTCAAACCATTAAATATGATTAAAAATATACATACATATTTACATAAGTAAATATAATGCACTAGTAAACATACTAAAATATCTACGCATGTCACATAAACCAAATGCATATGTATGTAAATTTATTCATAATTAAAAGAATATTTTTTCCTCCTAAGCCCAGGTCACATTAGAACTGTTGAATGATAATATTAGATGATATTTGTATAATCAAATTTTTATTATGGGCAGTGCCACCCACACACATACTTACGGTGACCACATTGCTGTGGACATAAGCCGGGACATTTCTAAAGCATCGAATCAAAACATACAATTTTGTTCTTAGAATAAAACAAGTAAGAAAGTCTAAGTTCGGGCGGAGCCGAACATTAAATACCCGGCGCAAATATTAAATAAATGTGTTTTCACCTTTCCGAAACCTACCGCTACATGGTAAGCCGGGTGTATCTATTTTGAGTAAATTAGCATCCTTAAATGTCGAAATATTGAAGTTTCAAGCATTTCTGAAATTTATCGTAATATGAAAAGCAGCCGTAATTTCAACGTTTTGCTTTTATGTGGCAAGCGCAATAAAAATACCGAGTTTGGTACAAATTGGTTGAACGATAACCGATATATATATATGTGATCATAAGTGGGCGGTGCCACGCCCATTTTCCAAGATTTTATCATAACCGTATTTCTTGGTAAAGGATTGTTGCAAGCATCAATTTTGAATAAATTAGCTTTAATATTTACTGATTTATCGAAGATTTCGTATTTCTCCAAATTACCGTTATATAGGATGTGGACGTGGTTATTGTCCGATTTTTTACATTTTCGGCCATTTGGTGTCCTGTACCAAGGCAAATAACAGTGCCAAGTTTGGATGAAATCGGTGCAGCGGTTGCCAAGATATACACATGTAACCATAAGTGGGCGTGGCTACGCCCATTTTTGAAAAATTTATAATAGTCTTATTTTTCGTCTAAAAATTGTTGTAAATATCAATTTTGAGTGAATAATCTTCTGTAGTTACTAAAATATCGCAGATTTCGTATTTCTGAAAATTACCGTTATATGGGAGGTATGCGTGGTTATTGTCCGATTTTTCCCATTTTCAATACCGTCCGTCCTACGCCCGAAAGAAGTACACGTACCAAGTTTCGTTAAGATATATTAGTTTTTACTCGAGTTATCGTGTGCACAGACGGACGGACAGACGGACGGACGGACGGACAGACAGTCACCGCTTAATCGATTTCTCTTTTCATCCTGATCATTTATGTATACATTTGTCTATATCTATCTCGATTCGTTTTGCCTGTTACAAACAACCGTTATGTGAACAAAGTTATAATACCCTTGTGCACAAGTGCGCTCGGGTATAAAAA
>NW_016159510.1:47193-53933 GCF_001687245.7 Rhagoletis zephyria
ATCGATAATTATCGATAACAAAATCTATGAATATCTATAACAAAATCGGTAAATATCGATAACAAATCGGTAAACATCGATAGCAAAATCGATAAATATCGATAACAAAATCGACAAATATCGATAATTATTTAATCGATAAGTCTCGAGAATCTCGAAAATCTCTAAAATCCCGAAATAGTTCCCAGATTGAGTCTCTGTGTCTCTCTCTGTATCCTTTCCTCTTTAATTACCTTTGTTTTAATCTTTCTTTTCCTATCTTAATCTTTACTTTTATCGGTATCCTCATCCTCATATTTGTTCACTATCTATTAAACTCATCGAAATCGGTTCACTATAACATCTAGCTCCCATACAACTGATTGTTCAGGGACGTTGTTTTGCGTTATAACTCCTCCAATTAAGCAGGTAAAAATTTACTATTGGTTCACTTTAACATATAGCACGCATACAAGTTATTATTCAGATATGAACTTAGAGTTATAGCGCAAAAACACATATCTGAGTAATCAGCTGTATGGAGCTATATGTTAAAATTAACCTATTTCGATAATTTTCAGGAATTATTAAGGTAATATTAAAAAACCGTTATGTGAAAAATTTAGTAAAATAACTTCAAAACTGAGGGATTTATTTATAAAATAATTAAACTTTAATCAACTTTTTAAGTACCGTTATCTCGAAAACCGGAGCCAATCTGGTAAAACGGGGGATGCCATTGAATTTAGAACGTCCCAATTAATTACGTTCAACTTTCAAAATCTTCGCTCAAAATTTACAACTCGCACAGCGTAATTTGAAGCCAGCTTATTCTTTTGTTTTCTATTTCTGCGATCTAAATGTTTATACCTCGTCTAACTTTTGAAGCACTTGATGAAAATGAATTACACTTATATTTATCGATTTATTAAGAGATTACGAATAGAATCATATATAAAACACAGTTGTGCCCACAAATTAAAAAATTAAACGTTTTGTTATGACAGTGTTTTTTAGATTTGCCCATAAGCTTTTTTTTTATAAATTTTTAAAATTTCTTAAATAGCTGTTAATTGCTACTGCAGAGGAATTCTAACAATCACTACGCAAAATTTTCGTCGGCATATTTCTTTAAATCAATAGCAGTGATTCCGAAAGTATGCAATATGGAAAAGAAACAGACGCAATGTGTAATCAGCCCGAAAAATTAGGAATCCATTTTTCCTTCATCAATGCCTTAAAATTAAAAAGACGGTGTAGTACTGGAAATGGCTGTTTGGCGAAAAAATTAACAATTAAAGTTTTTGCTGCAGTTTTCCATATTTGTACATACGGATACCTTCCAGAACTGGTATTATACGTAAATAAATAAAATAAATAAATAAATAACTTCGGAAATCTTTCAAATTATTTATCTACATTTAACTCACTATAAGCGCTTACTTTAGTTATGCCTTCGCACTAAATGTCGAAGTCATGTGACTTATCGTTCCTAAGTTATAGCTGATTGGAATTTCGCTTATTTATATATGAGGCCTTGCGAGCAGAAGTGACCCAAAATTTTTATTTTTGTACTTACCTACTCAAAATAGTCTCAAATGCGATGAATTTGAAAATAAAAGTCGTTCGTTCCTTAATATTAAGGTACAAAGCTACATAGCGTACCATTAAATCAAAGAATAAGTGACCTGTATTTTAATATTTATAAAAAAATTTAGAATTAAAAAAAAACGTGCTAAATTAAAATGAGCACCAACCAACTCGTTTTAAATTTGAGTATGTGCGTTATGAAATATGTCGTTGTGAAGTGCACAGATGTTTTTTCGTAATTAAGAAGAAAAAAAATAAATTTAATTTTATGTTCCGTCAGATGGTAATTGAACCCGGACCCTCTTGGCAGCAACGAATTGTATCAAGCGTCTTTGCACACTCACCCTGCAGTAAAATTTAGAGACAGTCTGTTAAAGCGCTAGTCCGCTCTATACATTTCAGAACTAGCTCCGAACTGGTGCAAAACGACTGCAGGGAGGGACAGTTAAAACTTTTGGTGTGGTAGTTGCGCTCTGTTGCGAAGTAAATGCACAAGTTCTCACTTCTCGTACAATACTAAAATAGCTCAGCGGGAAGACCTCCGACTCCTACATCGTTGGTCGCGAGTTCAAATCGCGGTGGAGGCAGTAAATTTAAATTGTTGAGTTCCGCTTAAGAGAAAATGATCAAATTTAATATAAATAAAATAAAAGATAAAAAATAANTAATTTTATTACAGAGATTCTAGAATGGTTGCATTCGCTGAGGAAAAAGCATGGGCCAGTTTTCCGGATATGGCTTGGTAGAGATCTAATGGTATTCTTCAGCGATCCTGAAGACGTTAAGCAATTATTAAGCAATAATACACTACTTAAAAAATCAAGAAGTTATGAATTAGCCGAGGCATGGTTGGGCAAAGGACTTCTCACCAGTAGCGACGACGCATGGCACCGTCGCCGAAAATTACTCACACCCGCTTTCCATTTTCGCATTCTAAGTGAATTTAAGGAACCCATAGAAGAAAATTGCAAAATATTCATCAGAAAATTACGGGAAAAGGCTAATGGCGAACAGTTCGATATCTACCCATACATAACATTGTTTGCCTTGGATGCTATCTTGGAGACAGCGATGGGCATAAAAAAGAATGCCCAAATGCAGAGCGAATCTGAATATGTGAAGGCAGTGCAAACGTAAGATGTTGAACGAACAAAAAAGCTTCGTTTTCATTTACAATGAATTGAGACCCTTTTTTTTTTTNCTGAACGAACAAAAAAGCTTCGTTTTCATTTACAATGAATTGAGACCCTTTATTTTTTTGTTTTCCTTTCAGGATATGTCGCGTTATGCATAAACAGTCCTTTTCATTTTGGCAACGTTTCGAGATCATTTTTCGTTTCACCAATTCGTATAAAGAACGTACTGAGGCTTTAAAGATTCTACACGGCGAGACGAAACGTGTCATTAAGTTGCGTCGCCAAATGTTGCAGGACACCAATATACAAACCATGGCGGATGCAGAAAAATCCGATGACGTTGGTGGCAAAAGGCGTCTTGCCTTCCTTGACATGCTGCTCATCTCCCAACAAGAAGGTGGCGGTCTGACTGATCAGGAAATTAGAGAGGAGGTTGACACATTCCTGTTCGAAGGTCACGACACCACGAGCTCAGCAATTGCGTTCTGCATATATTTGCTCTCTCAGCATCGAGAGATACAGCAGCGAGCCTATGAGGAGGCGTCAGCGTTGCGGGGTCACGAAAAGGAGTCCATGCGTTACATGGAAGCAGTCATCAAAGAAACGCTACGCCTTTATCCCTCTGTGCCATTTTATTCGCGAAAGGTGCAAGAGGACTTACAATTAGGCAATATTACGGTGCCAAAGGGTGCTTCAGTCAGCACACTCGCCTATATGGTGCATCGTGATGAGAAGTATTACCCCGAGCCGGAAAAGTTCGACCCGGAGCGGTTCTTGGCAGCTGAGAAGGATCTACATCCATTTGCATTCGTTGCATTCAGCGCTGGTCCACGCAACTGCATTGGTGTGTAAATCCATTCCTTCCTTTTACCATTTTTTTTTCCTTTTCTTTTGATGCGCAGTATTTCTCTTTTTTCAGGACAAAAATATGCAATGTTGGAATTGAAGCTTTCTCTGTCGTCACTTCTGCGAAGCTACGAGTTTTTGCCAGCAGAAGGTTTCAAGCCCAAAGCTCTGGCTGAATTGGTGATGAAGAGTGGAAATGGTGTTCAGATACGGTTGCGTCCGCGTATTTGAAACGCCTTTGTCACTATAAAATAAATTTTATACATTTTTGCAATTTACAATTACAATTTACAATTACAATTACATGCATTAATTTAAATGGAATAAATGACGAATTGTAGTTTTTATAACTACTCGCTTTTATTTGCTTTAGCCTAAAGTCAAATTACAAGTATATTAAAAATTTGAATCAAATAATAATGCCAAAAGTAAAATACGAAATGCGGCTATTAAGTAACGAGAGATGACGAAAGAACAAACAAATAACCATCAATACATCTTGCGGAACCTAGATTAGCCTCTCCTGGCTCTGGGGAGATTCTCAACTCTCCCAATAATTGAAATTTTCGTGGGGCACTGGAAGTAATAGCTCAGAATGACCCCGGGACATATCAAAGAATACGGAAATAAAAGACAAGGTCACGTGAATTATTTATCAACAACCTGCGAGGAAATAATAACTTTGAGGGTTGAGAAAGGACAGGCAGAAATAATAAGCCGGATCAAAAAGACAAAATATTCGTACTATTTCATCTCTGTTCATATACGAGACTGCCATGTTCAATCGTTTAATACTGCATGAAACATGAGCGGCAAGTACAAAGGAATTCAGGCGAGAATTGAAAAAGAAAACACGTGGTAGGAAGTTAACATTTAACCTGCTTCGGGCTCCCACATTCTTAATCCGGCCCTGCGAAAAGGGAACAATTTATTTGATCTTAGCGGAATTTATATGCTTTTATTTCATACTTACCTGCAGGAGTATCTCATTTCTGTAACGACTTTTTTACGAATCTTCAAGGAAAATTATATGAAGTGGTTGACACGAACTCGTAAAGAAATTCCTGTAAGAAAAATAAAGAAAATTCTGAAAAAATTCTGCAAGAAATTCTTCACATAGCAGCATTATGTTCATAGCTTTACCGATTTTATTCCGAAATTTCGTAAAAGGATAAAAGTGTGTACAATTAATTTCATTTTAGAAACTTCGTAAAAAATCAGATGAGATCTTTACGAGTTCTTTAAAATTTCTATACAATTCAGAATACTCTGAAAAAATGGTTGGTAGGGTAGGTAAGTTTGTGTATTCATATGTATGTAGGCACGTAAAGTTGCTTAATAACTAGTTGATTTCCAAAATGCAGAAATTAGTGTTCCTAAAAATTTGGTAGTAATGGTTATAAATAGTTTGACATCAGTGTTGCCACTGCCTGCCTTAGCCTTTAGAGTATCCATAAAAAAGCTAAACTGTATCCAAATGTATCCACCGAAAAGATCGGACACTTTTACACAGTACATCTATGGAAGAGAAACTCGGGCCCTTAACAAACTTATTAACATGCCAGTATTTTCCCATCTTTAGACACGGATTTGGGAAACAAAGGCCCTTAGTTATAGTCAAAATTAAGTCGACTCTAAAGTTAATTGCAGCTTTTTGACATAATTTTCAATAGGATACCTCTCAACACTACGGGCCTTTGTTTCCCAGATCTGTTTATAATAATGGAAAAATACTGACTACAAATACGGACCAAAGTTTTCGCATGCTCGATGTTTATTACTACGATTAGATTCCCATAAATAATACATGCAAACAATGTTTCCTAGTCTATCAAAATAATACTAAGTTAAACTAATTTTGACCTGTTACATTTAGCTCAGTAAATTGTTATTTCCTGCCATTATGGTTACAATGTTTTTCAAACAAACTGGTGGATTGGGAGCCATATATGAAATTTAAAAATTACTCAATGCTGGTTACAGAGAAGAAAGAAGGCGTCCTCTGCAATGAAGAGACCAGGTGGAGAATTACCTGGCTTCACTTGGCATTTCCTATTGGCGTCAGTTAGCACCGAAGAGAAACGACCGGCGTGCTTTTTTGGACTCTCTGTGGCGTTTACTGCTCCAATCAAGAATTGATTATCGGCCACTGTGGTGTAGTGGTTAGCAGTGCGCGCTACCATTCCGCTGGGTCGGGTTCAAGCCCGGTTCGACCCCACATAAAAAAAAAGTAATAATACAGTTTTTTCTAATAGCGGGCGCCCGCACAGTGGGACGCCCCCATATAAGCTGCGGCCAAAAGCAGTAATCGTACTAGAAATTCGATGAAATTTCGTATATCTGCTGTTCGGCACTTAGGAATGAAGAAATGTGGAAAATGGAAATGAGAAAATCATAAATCTGAAAGGTCGTCAAAATCGGTTTACATTATCGTCCAGTAATTCTAGAAAAACAGGCGCTAATAAAAAACAAAATATTTTTTGATTAAATTCGGTGTGCCCTGCTCGTTTAAGCCAGAATTTTCCAACTTGGAAGATAATAAAGAATTTCTTATTACGGCGCCCACCTCCTACACCACTTTTTTGGCTCCAAGTACTAAATTTTATGAATTTTGGAGAAAATTAACAGGCACATTTATTTTACTTCTAAGGAAGTTCCTTTGTCTTCATTTTAAAAATGACAAAACGAAAATCATTTACAATACCTACATACTAAATTATATGCACGATATGTATTTACACTGGAACTTTAAATTTTACCTACATTTTATACAACAAAAGCTGAGCTAAAGCCAGCAGGCCATCGAAAGCGGATCTCGTCTAGAGAAGCGTCCATTTTTGGCTGAATGTTGAATGTGATTAATAGATTGGCGAGTCATTAATATCTACATCTTCTTCAATTTCCATTCTATATTGCATATTATTTATTTTATGTACACACCAGAGTATTTCCCTTCAGCTCTACAATAAAAATTCAATAAATTTTACAGGAGGTGGGTCTATAAAAGGAAGAATAGAAGTTGAACTCGCAGTTCGGGCAANTAATAAAAAACAAAATATTTTTTGATTAAATTCGGTGTGCCCTGCTCGTTTAAGCCAGAATTTTCCAACTTGGAAGATAATAAAGAATTTCTTATTACGGCGCCCACCTCCTACACAACTTTTTTGGCTCCAAGTACTAAATTTTATG